>NC_028353.1:786763-1014767 GCF_000741045.1 Vigna radiata var. radiata | reverse complement strand
TATATATATATATATATATATATATATATATATATATATATATATATATATGGGTTTATTAACACGTGTACGTCTGTTTTTCAGTTGGTACATTTTAACAATGTATATCGGATTATAGTAAACAAAAATACCCTCATATATTATGGATTTTAAGTTTTAAAGTCAAGGATATTTAAATAATTTTCATTCTCAAAACTAAAAAAAAAGAAAAAAAGAAATTCTCAAACCCTTACTCACATCTCTCATTCCTCTCAATCATTTCTTTATTATCTCTCTCACTCCAACCTTTTCTATCTGTCATCTCTACTGTAGCCTTGATTAAAAAAAAAATCAGAAACTGGCTCTTAAGCAATTTCTTAAAAAAATGATTTTATAATGAGTTTTCTTTTATAATTTCTGTCTTATCTAATTTTCACAAGCATAATGAATATGAAGTAATTGGTAGTTCGCTTGGAAAAAATAAAAAACACTCGCTATTAAATAATTTCTTACAAAAAATGATTTTATAATGAGTTTTTATTTTATAATTTTTATCTTATCTAATTTTATACAATTTTCACAAGCATAATGACATAAGAAGGAATTGGTAATTGGCCTGAAGGTTTTTTAAGAGAAATTAGATAAAATTAGATAAGACAAAAATTGTAAAAGAAAACTCATTATAAAATATTTTTTTTTTTTAAGAAATTGCTTAATAGTCAGAGTGTTTCTGATTTTTTTTTTAATTAGGGTTACAGTAGAGATGACAGAGAGAAAATGTTGAAGTGAGAGATATGAAAGAGAAATGATTGAGAGGAATGAAAGAGAGGTTTGGAGGGTTTTTTTTTTCTTTTTTTCTTTTTTTTTTAGTTTTTAGAATGAAAATTATTTAAATATCTTTGATTTTAAAACTTACATAATATATGAGGGTATTTTTGTCTACTATAATCCGGTCTATAATCAGGCGTACGCGCATTAACAAACCATATATATATATATATATATATATATATATATATATATATAAAGATGAAATTTTGAAAGTTTTGATCCAAAATGATTGATGAATTTTGAAAATTTTGATCCAAAATGATTGATGAATAGTTGTAAGTGATTTTTAGTCTTGAAATAAAAAAATTTATTTTTAACAACTTTTTTATTATTATAATTTGTGAATATACAAACTAATAAAACAGTGATGCATAGTTTGTTGCCAAAAAATTATTAAAAGAAAAATTATTAAAATATGATGATATATGTTTTATTCTAAAAAGTTTCTAAAATCCAACTTAAGGCTTTTATAAAATCCAAAATTAAATAAAAGGATAGAAAATCACACAGAGTTATCTTGGATCTCTCTAATTTCCAATCAAAAACTTATCCATATCTTGAGATAAGGTAAGTGAAAAAGTAGAAAACAACATTAAACTTTCACATGATGTTTTGATTAAGAACGGTAGCCATTAAGCACTTGTTCTAATGGACATGTGAACCTTTTGAAGTTGCTTATTGAATTTATTTTCCTGAAGATTAATGCATTTTTTTTCTTGATTTATTGACATTTCTTATTTTTAAAATGAAAGCACAAGTGAGTGGGTAAGAAGTAGTTTTAGTTATGATTATATCACTTCCATTATTGCATATAGCAATTTAAATTAGGTTTTGTATTGTGTAAAGGTGCTCCTCTTTCCCATCACTACTATTTTAAATACTACTTTGTTTCTTCATCATTCTCCTTCAACTTTTAGCCAGCTACCAACTTTTTCATCTATTATACAGCTATTTATGTGTTTTAATACAGATATATAATAGATAAAAATACATTTATTATTATTACTATCATTAAACAACTGTTAAAAAAATTATTATTTCTAAATATCGTTGGACAACATAGAACGTATCATGAAAACCCAGGCAGCGAGAGAAGAAAAAATAAACGATAGTCTGAAAATAAGATGTGAATTATTGGTTGGTAAAAGGTAACTCCAAAAAGGATTTAAAAACCCTTTTATACCGTACATAAATTAATTACTCCGCTAATATTAATAAATTCCTAACTAATTTAATTAATGCTAATTAATTATATCTCTTATAATTAGTTATCTATCCATTTATATCTATCTATCTATATGTATACCTATGCCTATACCTACATATATATATATTTCACTTTATACAAGTTATTTTTTATTTTATCCTTGATAATATTTTAAGTTATAATACAAAATTTATTATAAATAAAATAAAATATAATAGAATAAAATAAGAAAAAAGGTAAATTTTGTTATATAATTAAATTTATATTATTACAATATAACTACAATACAATATATATTAAATAATATATCTAAAAATTTATTTCTAAATAATTATAACCTTAAGTTAGATGTTGAATTATAATTGTCCATTTTGTGGGGTGGGGCTTTCTTTATTATTAGACATCTATTTGTCCATTTTGGTAAATGTATCTAACAGATGATGTTGGTGTTTTGTATCTTGAACCTATAATTTATATTTAAAATTGAAACTTGATTTGTCTTTCTTTGGAAGATTCATTAAATAGATATTATACCAATAAAATATGGTTCAATAATATAATAAATTGACATTACTTTTAATAAAAAAATTAAGATATTTTTTTATCTTTAACAATGAGATTTCGTATCATACTTAAATATATAAATAATTTTATCAAAATCTTAAAAGAAGACATTTAGGAGTATTATTCATTATAAATTGTTTAACTTTCTAATGCAAAATTTAAATTCAAACTTAATTTTTTTATAATTTTTTCTTTAAGTTGAAGTAAACGAAAGCATTTTAAACCATAATTAGTTCATTGACAATTTATTTATTATAATGGAATGTATCTGTCTAGTACGAACCTTTATCAATAAGACTTTAAATACAAAGATTATATTATATTCATAAAAGTCTATCATTAAAACAAATCATAGACTTTTATATTATTAATCGATTTTTCAAGAGGAATTTGCCAAGAAATATACATCAATCAATGAGACATGAATTTAACTCATAAAATATTGATATTATCTAACTCAATCTTAAAAGTAAAGTTTCTATATGAGTTGTTTTATTTATATAATTTTTGATTTTTTTTATCTCTATTTAATGTAAGATCTAACCATTTAAATTTCTACAAAATCATGGTATTTGAAAGATTTTAACTAGCACAGGTGACCAATGTTTCTATTTGATTGATGTTGATATAAATGTTATTGATATTAAAACTTGGTTTTAAAATTTAAAGTACAATGTCATTATTAACTTTTTGTAAAAGTATGTTTAGAGGGTTTAATATACAATTGAATCTAACATTTCCTATATGAATTAATATTTATAAGTTTCTTAAAATTGTAATTTAGATTCTATAAATTTATTAAAATATAGGAATTTCTAATTATTTTAGTAGCAATGAGTAAAAAAATTTAGAAAGTGAGTTATAAGACATTTATAAAATGTAAATTGTAAAGAAAAAATATTAAAAAATATACAATTTAAACCGCTGGTGGGAATTAAAATACAATGTTTTTGTTTGTTTCAAATTATTTTAATTGAAATCTAAAGTGTATATATGTATGTTTTATTTATTATAATAACTTTATTTATATTTAATTTCACGCACATATTGAACAAAGATTTATATGATGTATATGAATCGATATAAAAATACCTGTTTTATACTATAGGATAGCTTTCCCAAAAGCCTAACAACATTTCGTAATTATGCAAATTTTGCTCTCTTTGGAATTGTGAGTTTAGATGCTTTGGTTTCAATTGCATCCCTTGGATATCACAAATGTCGTATTTTATATTTTTAATATGCAATTGTGTCTCTTAGACATCGCAATGATGTCGTTTTAATTTTTAAATATATCATTAATGTTAATTGCGTCGAAAATCTTCAATCCAAATAATTGAGAAATTTTAAGATTATGATATGTGAATAATTAATTTTCACATTTATAATTTAGAAACAAAAATAACAAATTTACAGTGATTGAGAGACCCAATAAGCATATAATTAGAGCATGAAAGATGAAATTATTTGTTTGAGCAAGGCAAATAGTGATAAATAGATTGAATTGTGTGTTGAAAGTAAACAGTAAAAGAAAACTCTTAAAAAAATTAAAATTTGTGAGGGATCAAGAACTTCATGCCATTATTAGGGGTTTTATTATTGCCATAATTTAGATTAATGTCATTTAAAGAAGAAAAAAAAATACAAGATCGTGGTACATGTAATGTAAGTGTGGGTATTGATTTGGAATTTGTTGACTACAGGTCACAAATATTTTAAAATTTTGAATTAAAAATTAAAAAAAAATAAAGAAAGAAATTATGAAAGTATTTGTAATTTATTTTATCGAAAAATTCGTTGACTTGGGATGTTTAGAGACTAATAACATGGATGCTACTTTCCGTAGATAACATAAAGAACGTGAAGTTTTGAGATTTTACAAATAACAAATCATCACACACGCACGATGTTTCCACTTACAAAGTGTCTTCAATCAATTTTTTGTCAATAGAGTACGATAACTATGTAATTATCTTTTGGTTTAATTGTTTCTTTTGTCCTAGTTTGGTTGAAGTACGTCAAATTTGTCTTCTTTTTAAAAAAATGTCAATTTCATCCTCATATAAAAAAAAATTATGTCAATCAAGTCATCTCCGTTAAAAATCATTGCTTTCAAACCTCACTTTATCCACTGCAAAATCAGGGATTGGACCTATGAAGTGGTTATTATTCAAAACTCACTTTAAGTTTTTAACACCATTAGTTTGCTTTTAAGGGAGATGACTTGATTGACACAAATTTTTATATATGAGGACGAAATTGACATTTTCTAAGAGGAGGACGAATTTAACACACTTCAACCAAACTGGAGACAAAAGAAGCAATTAAACCTTATCTTTTCGAATAAGAAATAGTTTTTTTTTCTTAAGTATATAAAAGATAAAGAAAAATATTATTTTATTTATTTTCCCAAAAGTCTTTATAAACAAGTTTTTCTTAAAAACATAACTTTAGTTTGTATTTTCATTTCAAAAGATGGATTTTCAGTTTAGTTATTTCAGACCACAACTATATTAAATTTCCAAGTAATAAAAATAATTTGCACCGCTCCAAATACTATTAAAATAATTAAAAACGTCATAAAAATGTCGAAATTAGACTAAAACTCATTAAGAAAACTTATAATGGGAGAAAATATATTTCTAAAAATACAAAATTATATGAATCTAGAGACATTTTCGTGCATGAGGAACCCTTTGTCCACTACTACTAGCATGATCATTCAATATATTGGAAATAATTCTACATTAGTTTTAATAGAAATATAATTGAAAGTAACATGTTTCAAAATATTGAATTATCATGTATATTTAGAATATGATACACACCTTCTTTGTTGGTCATAAAGTCTTAATCAATATTAAAATTACATATCCGTTATCACTATAATCAATGTGGAAAGTTAGTATTATTTTAGTATAGTGTTTATTTTGGGAGAATTCTTAACTTTTAAAATGGCAAAACCATTCCCAAACACACCATCATATAGTTTAAATTAGGTCAATTTTATATTTATGCAAATTCAAATTTGATGACTATTATTATTATTATTATTATTATTATTATTATTATTATTATTATTATTATTATTATNTTATTATTATTATTATTATTATTATTATTATTATTATTATTATTATTATTATTATTATTATTATTATTGTTGTTGTTGTTGTTATTATTATTATGCTATGTTAATTTAATCTGTGACAAACTTTTTATTGTCTAAAAATTTAAAAAAAAAAAACAAAAAACTTAAAAAACAATATGAGTTGACACAGGACACGTATTCAACTTAACTTTGTTAACACAATTCTATCAGAAAAAGTCTAATTCCATCAAAATTTCTAAAATAAAAATCAAATTAAAATTGAAAATTTCATATAAAAATAAGGACGAAAGAGATAATTTAATAAAAACATTCTTTCTACATGGTAGTTTATAAATATTGAATGTAATCATATTTTGTCAGAAACATATTAAAACAAAACAAAATTAAGATTTTATAAGATGAAAGTTAGAAAAAAGTAAATTAAGTTTATCTCATAAGTTAAAACCCTCTTTTATCACTTCAACTTCTGGAGAAGATAGATGAAAAGCTTTCTGAAAGTAAAATTCTATAGGTTGATTTTAATTTTAATTTGTTTGGGAGAGAAGTTTAATTTTTTTAACTTCATATTTTCCATATGATTAATATTTTAATATAAAATTATGTTAATCAATATATTTTAAAATAAACCAGACGTTAATTCAAATTTAAAGTTGATAACATACTCATAATACCAATTTCACTCTCATAAGTCATTGTGAAATAAGAGAAGGAAGAGAATATAGAAACGAGTTAATTTAGTAAAAGTACAAATTTCACCATCCAATTTGCTTTTTACGGTTACTATACAGAATTAATACGCAAATTTATAAAATAAGAATAAATACATTTTATTATTGTCTTTTATACATTATATTTCAATTGCGTGATATCCTATCAAAAGATGCTTGCAGGAGTTGCAGGCTGATTTCAACAGGAAAAAAAAAATTATTATATGAAATTTCATGAAAGTACTAAATGTTGACCATTAAATGAGAGTAGAGAAAATAGGCAACAGTAGTATATCTTTTTATAGTTATTTTATTAAATAAAATAATTCGACAATACAAATATTATTGAAGGAAAATCCATCACTTCACATTTAGTAAAAGATAAATTTTAAATAGAAAATTATCATGACGAGTTGTGGGTAAAAAAAATACTAAAATAATTTATTAAAACGAAACAAAAGGGTACAAAGTTTTTTTTATTTTCCCAATTTTTTATTTTTCTTAAAAAGTCTTACTTTTGATATGAGAGATAAGATCAATTCAGTTTATATAAGTGAATTCAAATCTTAATTTAAAATCGGTTTGTAATGTTGAATTAAGTTTAAAACTCACTTTTAACAATTTTTTTTTATAAGAAAATAATATTGTGTGAATCATATTCTACAACTCCACCTGAATTTGATGCTTTTTATTGATTCTTCGACATAGTAGAAAGCATAAATCAAGGACACATGAAAATAGGTATAGAAAATGTAACATGAGGAACCCCATATATGCTACATGTACTACCATACAAATATTCTTTCTATAAGTCATAGTTACATTGTAATTAAGTACTGAGAATTAGGTATGAATTAAAACTCTTGTGTTAATTATAAATAAAAAAAGGTTTAGTGGCATAGACATATTTACAAAGATTAAATAAGTGAAATTCAAATTAAATTATATTTAAAATAATTATATTTTTTCAACCCAATCCAAATTTAAATTAATGATTAATTATCATATTTTAATTCATTTTGATACCACGCATTTACTTTTTCTCCAACTACCAAACCATATAACACAGTCAGGAAGTTAACATTTCACAGCTTATCGTAAACTACTCTCTCTCTCTCTCTCTGCCCATATCCCAATTAACTTATCATAAATTAGTCTGTCTACCCATATCTCAATTAATCAAGACATGGATATGCTCACAATTAAATAGAAAAATTAAAGAAATTATTTTTATCTGTCCAATAAATATATCAAAGAATATTATCCAATAAAATTTATTAAAAATAACCCAAACTTATATTTATTGAGATAATATCTATGTATCATAACTAATTTTAACAATACAGTTTAATATTATAATTATTATTTCACTATTATTAATTATTATATTATTATATATTTGACGTAAATATTATTTTAACAGAAATATAAGTTTATGTCTAAATTGATTTTATAAATACAAATAGTACTTCTTAATAATTATTCATCATCATTATATTAATAAAATCTTAATTTTCTTACTAATTTTTGAGTGTAGGAAATTTTTTTAAGTAAAATTTTGAGCTCCACATAAAATATAGAGGAAGATTAAATAAATTTAATAAAATGAATCTTTCATTTCAAGTATATTTTTGAGGTCCAGATAAAATATATTCCTAGTATGCAGGCAGAGTGGAATTAACAGAAACGTCTGTGTTATAAATTGCATTGAGGGAGAATTAAAACTCTAAAAGCAGGAGTGTTTCTGTTTAATGATCTCTTTATTATGGTATCTTACATGGTAGTGGCAAGGTCCAAGATTTGTTAGAGCTATATTAGCTTATTCCATTAAATGACTATACACTACCATTTTATAAAACACAGTACCAGAACGTCATAAAGGCCGCAATGCCACTCAGAATACAAAGTCTATCCAACCTACTTTCATTTCTCATCTTCTCCTCTTTCAACTCATTCTGTACTTTTGAATACATGTGGCAAGACTCAAGTACTTCACCGTAGTTTTTGCTCCTTCTGCTGCTAAGTGCATCCTTCAGTATATGCAAACTGTTTCTTCCATTAACATGAGCACCTTCCATGTCTTCCAACTGCATGCTCAGCTCTGTTAATTTAAGGGTTGTTTCGACCCCTTCTTCTTCGGTATGAACCACTCTAAACTTCATAATTAGAATACACTCCACTACTTGACAAGGAAGAATGTCCTTGGCAGGCAGAACTGATCCAAAGCGGATCACAAAATCCCTATCTGTTGGCCAGTGTCGTTGTCCACCAAGAGGGCTCCAGCTAGCAAGATTTGCAGCTTGTTTCATTTTCTTGTTTACTATAATCCAACTGAGCTGGAGCCCTTCGCAGAGCTCCCGCCATAGCTTCCCATCTTTCCTTTCCCTTTCCATGGATGTAACACGTGGCAGACCATCAGATACAGAAAGATAAACACATCCATCATTGTTATCATCTCTATCTGCATAAGTGAGAAAATCAATCCGGAAAGGGCAGTTATAGAACCAGCCATCATAGCTATTTGCATTTGGGATTCCCCAAAGAACTTTGGAACAGACCGGTTTTCCCTTGAACCTAATATCTATTATAGAAACAAAATCTGATGGACAGATGTTTTCCGATTCATTCATGTCTCCATAATACTCAGCTTCGGTCCAATTCTCCGGGTACTCATGATAGTTGTTCGGTTGATACTCTACAACCTCCTTGTTTACAACAATCGGGAAACAGTCTGCATAAAATTTCCGGAATCCACCAATAGAAGATATCAAACTTTTGACATCCTCTCTATTCGTTGAAGGCCACATAGATGAACATACGTTCTCCCATAAACTCTCTTCTTTAGAGATGGAACACAACGTTGCACAAGTACATGCTGCACTGGCCAATGTTGCACCATCAAGTCGACGAAATATATCATAGAAGAGATCACTGCTTAATGTGGGAATACTTTCAACCGGTGCCACTGACATGGTGAGAATCCTTTGACTGCCAAGCAAACATAATTCAAATAAAAAAACAAATGAAGAAACCTGCATTCTTTTTGAGCACAAGAAAGCATTGTTTTTCAGAAAATACTAGTAGTGATGAATATAATGTTTGGCTAATTTGGTCAGCACAAAAATATGTAGTGTCTCATTGTGCTCTCTAGGACTTGAGTCTGTGTCTGATTGTGTGTGTGTGTGATCAGTTTTCAGTAAAATCCAGAGTCCAAGACCCTATTAGAATTCAATCTCAAATGGTACTATTTTTTTCCTATATTTTAAGACTATCCCAATCGGTGGAAGGAAACCTCTCATTTGAACGAAAAAAACACTAAACAGTTAGATGGTATTCCATAACAAGCTTAACACATTGAAAGCCCTGGTATAAAAACAACCTACGGTAGATGTCTACTAGGTAATTTCTATGACCTACTACCTATATAGTATCACTACTCATAAAGAAATGTCGGGTAAGGGAAACGGGCCATAGGATGATGATCAAATGGAAGAATTAATACACTAATTCGGATTTCAACAATTTTGTAAAGCAGAATGTTGAATCTATAGAACTTTCTTAAGTTGCAATGAAAAGTCACACGTAGTTTAAAAGGATCATTTGCAAAATAGAAGGTTGAAATTCAGTTCCAATCCTATGCTGCAACGAGGTAAATGTTAGCAAGTAGTAAGGTATATTGCAATAACAAATAATACATGTGGACGTTACAGTCAAAAGTGCCTATTATAGACAAATAAATAAATGGACCTCTTCTAGAACTTCATCCTATACATACAGGAAACAATCAAATTATTACATGCAGTTCTTTCTGTTAGGATCTAACTGGAGCATGCTATTGGACTTGAGTCCCACATTGGAATATGGGATTTTAGTGAAGGGTCTAAAACTAACTCTTGTGGTGTATTTGTTCCATCACTTTCTACTAATAGGCATCAAATTTTTCACTATGTCTCTCAGCCACAAACAATAGGGTGGGTGACCTCAGCATTTTCATTAGAAACTACTGAAAGGGCTAGTGCAGAACCAACAGGCATGGACAACGGGACATTGAGATGTTGGCATACAATTGCAAGAAATGAGAAATGAGTTCCATCAGATCTCTAACAGCTAACTCTAATGGTGTCATTCTCCAAAGGTTCTTATCAATTAATAGTGAAGTTTTTCACCAAGTCTTAGTTAGTTGCAAACGTGCTGCAACCTTAGCATTGCAATATTTGCAAAGGATTAGCTAAAGTGACAAGGAAAAGGTGACCAGCATGGGCACTGTGACAGTGGATCATGGTGGGTTGTTAGCATCCAATTGCAGGATAGAGACTTGAGTTCCACATTGGAAGTGAATTTTGGTGTGAGGTTACAATGGTGTGTGATTCTCCCAATCCTAATATTCTTGTCAAATTAAATGGAACCCAATACTAGACCAGCAGCTAGCAATCCAACAATAAAGTCTCAATAAACATCCAAGGCACCACATGCCCTTTCACTTTAAGCAAACATTTCTGTGTCTGCATAATGCAGACCAATCCAGTACAGAACCCTCAAGAGGTAAGCAACTTAGAAAGTCTCTCTACACAAGTTGCTTCATCAATAACTTACAAAGAAATCACAAATTAATCATAGTACAAATAAAGAGTAAGCTCTCATAAGAACAACTTATAATTTAAATCAGAGAGCTCTAATAATAGAAGGCCTTCAATTCATATTAATCAGATATCATATCACTAATTTCAAGGAAGATGTAAAAGATCCTATTATGTAGACTTCAGTAGATACCAATGACAAGAAAGCATCAAACCTCAACCCACTCGCACTATACTAATTGACACAAATATCTAGCAGCGCTTCACACAATTAAAGCATAACAATATCCTCTAGCCGAAACATGGATAGAATGTATAACAAATAAAAACCCAGAAGTAATAAAGATAAAATTGAGCACAGAGAGAAGGAAAAGGGAATTGTGACCTCAGATAAGAGAGAAGATCGACATGAAACGAGGAGGTGGAAATAACAAGCAAGATTTGGAGGAAATGAGAGATAGATAGATGAAAAGAGAAAGAGAGATAGATTGTGTGAAGATTTTAATTCCGGCGATTGCAATGATTCTGAAAACACTGGTTGTGCAGAGAAAGAGGTGAGAGAGAGGGTGGGGTACCAATTTAATTTACTATGGGTCACCAGCATCAAGGGATCTGAACTGCCTCATCACATCACCACACAAACTTTGCCACCTAATGCATCATAAATAAATAAATAAATAAATATATTATCTTACAATAATTTTAATTCAAACAACAAAACTTTAATTTAAACAACTTAATCTTCCCTTCTTCCTTTTTTTAATATTATCTTACATAGTAATATTATAACAAGTTCTTTTTTTTGCCACCAAAAGGATAAAATAGTTTTTCCAAAGTAAAACTAATTTATTTTATTTACATAAGTTATTTAAATTATTATTTTAATTTGCGTATAGATTAATTTAATTTGTAAAATAATATTGTATTTTACTTTACCATTTCCAAACAATCCCTTGGCTCTTTTATTTTCTCTTTTTCTATAGAGAGGAGCATTGCTTTAATAAGATGAAAATATTAAAGAGGATGACATTATTTAAATAAATATGTAATAATATTTAAATACAAAATTAAGTCATCTTGCCAAAATTTGTTTACTAATTAGACAAGCTATTATTATATATAACTATTTCGATTGAAGGCACCCATATTTTCGTCTTGTTTGATCACGTGGTCTGGGTCCATCAACCAAACAAGCTGAAAAGATAGATACTTGTCTTACTACAAAGAAAATATAGAATATGTATTCTCTTTCCCAAATTTTGACAACAACATCTCTCCTGAATTTGTACAATTTATATTAAAATATTTTTTATTGATAAAAACTCATGATAAAACTCATTAAAAATATTATAATTTGTACAATTATGAACACAATTATTAATGTTTATTTAAAAATATTTGCATAGCACTAATGACTTTTCTGGTGTTAATTAAAAAAATGAATAAATATATTTTTAATTAAAATTAATGTGAAAATGTATTGAAAACCACTACAAAGATGCATTAACATAAACTATTGTTTTAAAATAAAGGTATTCATTAACATTTTTTTTTTCATTGTCAGTAAAACAATTTGTATTTTATAAATCTCATTCCTAGTGTGATAAGTTCAGAAAACTAATTTGTAATGTAAAATATAAAATATAAAATATTAATAATTTTTCAAACTTCTGTGTCCAGTAAAAAACAATAGAGAAAGAGAAAATTTTCCATATAATATTATAATAGTTTTGATAAAAGGATCTGAGTGTTAAAGCAAACAGAAAATGAGATATCCTTAATCTCTTTAGTCAATTTTTTAATTCATATTATCTCTTTTTATTTCCTATATTATGTTCACGTGTTACTTCCTTTATTAGGTTGCAGTAGCGAAAGACAGATGCTATATTATATAAGACAAATGAGAGGTGACACAATCTGACACGAATGTTGCTATCTGCATGCACCACCCATTCATCTAATTCTCTATAATTAAAACAGGTTACCCTTTTCCTCCACACCACCCATTGATCTAATTCTCTGTAGGTGAAGTTAGAATTTATTTTTATTTTAAATTTTAATATGGTTTTCATATTATATATATATATATATATATATATATATATATATGCACACACACTGCATTAACTTTTTAACTTATATTTTAAATTAATATTTGAATTGAAAGTGTTCAATAATATATATAACTTAAAAGTCTCTAACATAATTTAACATTTTTAAAAGAAAATTAACATAATTAAAAAAAAAATTAACCCATTAAAAAACTTTATTTATTCACTTTTAATATTATTTTAACAAATATTCTAAATAGATATTTGAGTTAAAAGTATTAAATAATATAAATAACTTATATGCAAGTCTCTAACATAATTAATATTTTTTTACTCACTTCTGCATAGAATGAAATTAGGTTAAGACAACATTTTAGAACACTAGTATACTATATCTAAGAGGAAAAAGAATCATGAAATAAAATATAAGAACTAACAGTGCAATTAACTCAATTTATTTTCATATTTTCAAAACCCCCAATATAAATTATAGTGTGACCCCACCATATGTTTACTGAGTATCACCGATTATTGATGTGCACAGGTTTATTTGGGTTTCTGCCAATGATGAAAAAAAAAATCATCTTTTAACACATACACCACAATATTTGCTCACTTTGAGGACAAGGTGGTCTACCCTTCTGAAAACTGATACTATGGAATCTTGCCAACCCAGCATCATACTGCTTTTGTAATTATTATGGTACGAATATAGTAGTCTAAAAGATCACAGGTATAACCAGGAAGAGAATCGATTTTCAATATAGAAATTGTCAATTAAATACTAACAATATTTAACTAGCAATATAGACAAGGACTTGAGTTTGAATTTTCATTGTTAGTGTGATGATGTTATCTATAGATAATCTATAAAAAGTGATATATGCATCTGTTTCATTCTCTGGAAATGTGACAGCTTACATCCCCGATGAAGGAGCTCACAAATTTCTCTGAACAACACATAACTGTACTGAGTTCTCAGGTCACAAATAGCAGGAACCATATAAACCTAGCAGATATGTCCTTGAAAATAACTAAAAAGAACACCACTAATGGTGCCTCACCAAGTGATGAAATGTTTAGACAAATTCTACAAAGATTTCTAAAAAAAAAAAAATAGACATAAATAAAAATAAATAAACTAAGTTTCTTCATAAACCAAAATTAATTCATGAATTTTTTTAGTGTAGAATTTCTCTGATTTTTAATTTCTTGCATGAATAAATTTATTTTATATTTTTCTAATTTTTTTCTGCTATTACTGAGAAATTAGTTTGTTCAAGCATTTCATCAAACAGTATCTGTATAGTATCCCTTATCCTAAATTTCAAGGCGTTGAATGCGGTACTACATCCTAGTTGAATGCGGTACTACATCCTAGTGTTCTTAAAATAGCTATTAAAATAGCTACAGGTAGTAGTGAGGCAGGCACAGCATGATTAGAGAAGCTAAAAAGGGAAATACGAAAATACCAGTTGTCTGTTGTTTATATCCGAGAAGAAGGGAACAAAAGAACCTGATATTTTTTGGATCCTACAACAAGACAGAACACAATATACAAATTGAACTGAAAGCAAGGAGGTTATTCGATTTGGAGAATTTTGATACGTAACGAAATTGAAAATACATGAATAGGAAAAGTTCAGGCATCCGCGGGAGCGGTTTCAGAAGCAGAGACGTCCGGCAGGTCATCGGTGGTGGGTTTGGGAACATCAGCATCGGGAACATCGTCGGGGTCACGAGCAGGGTCGGACTTGTCGACGGAGGCACGTGCCTTGGAGAGGAAGGGTTTGAGAGCAAGCTCTATGGCGAGCCACGCAAATGCTAGGGCTCCAGCAACCACCACCGCTTCTTTGGCCTTCCCCATCCTGATGATACTGTTGCTTATTCTGATAATATTCTCTGATCTCTCTCTCCTCTTAATTGTTATTGTAAGATTGCGTGCTCACACTGTTTACTCACCACCACAATTTTCAAAACCTTAGCTTCTTCTGCACTACAGACAACTCCTCCTGCTCCTTCCCCTTTCTATCTTTCTTTCGCACCTAACAACCATTTTTTACCAATTTATACTAATATATTTTTATTATTCTAATTATACTTTTTTTTTATATCCAAGTGATTGCTATTTCTTTATGTAAAAAATATTAAATACATCATTCTTTAATTCTTTCCGCGTAACTGTCTAACAAACAAGTGTATTTGTAAGTGATTTTGTTTTCACACAACAAAAATGTCAGCATAAAAATACGACAACAACTTTATTTTTACTAATAACAATAATTATAAGAAAAAATATTTATAATATTAAATAAATAATAAAAGCTTTTCCTTACTGGATAGGGTTAGTAGTATATATTTTTTTAAAGCAACTTAATTATCGGTTAAATTTACATTAAATATAATATATTTAACAAAATGATAATAATTTATTATTTATATTAATTACAATATCATTTTATATTAACTATAACAATTCATTTATTTAACATCATATAATTTAATAAATGAAAACTTTGTTTAATAAAAACCCAATTAAAGATATTTATATTTACAAATAATTAAAACTTTATTAAGGCAATAATTTACCATGACATCTTATTATTTTCCTTTTCTAATGTTTTTATTTTCTATCCGCCTCCTTTAAATAATAACTAAGATCATGCAATATACTCTCTGCATCCTGTAGGTGTTTCCACAAACCCTCTTTACACTACTACCAGATTTAATTAAATTCACAAAGACTTCTTGATACGTTTAATCCCTAAAGCGTCATATATGATAACAAGGTTTATTTTCATAATGCTTTTAAAGTCACATCTCAAAAACCTTCATAAAGGAGTCTATAAATTAAACTATTTTAGATTCATTGGATAAAAATCTATGTAAGTAATACATAGAATTAATCTTGTTTAGCTTTTTTAATATGGATCAAGTAAGTAACCATTAGTTGTTTTGATGCGTTTTGACATGACAAGTCGAGTTTAATATACTACGTCTAAAGTCTTCCATTGACATAAAATCACATCTACGAACAAGGGCTATCTACGGGAATTCCTATTGGTTCACCTTGCCCACATAAAACTACACATATGTAAGCAGCAAATTATCAGTTGAAATATGACAATGATCCAACAGGGAGAATTATACAAGGGAACTTCAAAGCATTGATGCAAGAAAATGGGAACATGAACAAAGTCCGCATGACTAACTTAACTGGTCAACATCACTTCTACAACGTCTTTAAACTCATTAGAAAAATTTCCTACAATAAAGGTACAACCAAAGGCCACAAATTCTGTTAATTTGCAATTTAACGGCCACGACCACGTCCACGTCCACGCCCTCGTCCTCGACCTCGCCCCAAAGGCTTCCCTGCATATAAAATCAGAACATTGAAAACCAGAAATCCAAAGATAACAGTCAACCTGAACATAATGGGCCTCTGAAAAAAACAATCTACTTCTAGAGTCAGTCAAATAAGATACAGTACCAGCAGTTGGCTTCTTAGGCTTGATCCTAGGAGCCTCTTCAACCAGTAATGTCTCAAGATTCAAGCTATCAGGAAGGATATAATAACGAATGTTGTTGCCTCTCACACTCAGATGATCCAAAGTAACTGGGTTTTTCCCTTTCAGAGTTAGTTTAACTGTTTTTAAATGTGTATTCATACTGATATCAACACCTGTAACATATTGACAAACCCATGGGTAAGCACAACTAAAGCTACAAAATACTTCTCATGCAATCCCAAATAAGAATGAAGGGCACCAAAAGGGTAAACTCAAAATTAGAAATGAGCTGATAGGTACTCATTAGTTACAAGTAAAGAGAAGGAAATTCCTTGATGCTTAATTTGATTGAGTTTGGGAATATGTAGTAATGCATTGCCCTATTATAATATAAGGATTCACTATCCTTATGAAAAATGCCTGATCTCGTTTCATCATAAAAACAGGTGTAAAAGGTAGTCTTGACTTATTGCGTTGAACCTAAAGACAAAAAATGTGATATAATTTATATAGTTTTCTATGCGTGTGCGTGTGACTAAGCCAAACTAAATCCACGAGAAGCTTGTTCAAAAGAAAATTTCACAGAACAAACAGCAGGGGGTCTAAATTAAAATGAAAGAACGAAGAGAATGGTATTTGTCAGCCAAATTCGTTGTAGGTAAGGCAATAAAAGAGTTGCGTATCATACCATCAAAAAAGAGTAAAGCACAAAAGTAAAATGCAGATACAATATAGCTAATCTAAATTATAGCATTATGCAAACTTACTCCAGAGGCTACAAGGTTAATAATTACTGTTATGGAATAAATAAAGTTTAAATAGATTTGCCTCAAAAGTGAGGTATCCAGAGTCCATAGTTCACGATGCTTCTTACAAAAATCTCATAAGCAATACATATCTTCCCACTGTTCCAAGTTAAGAGTTTAAACATAAAAAAGTAATTAATTACTTCTTTTACATCAGACACTTTAATGAAATTTATAAAGGAGAAAAGAGTGTCAGTAAAACTAAGAAGACAATATGGAAATCATGGATATAATACAGGACAGAAATATAATAGAGGTGTAATACGGACACAGATTCACCCAATTTTAAAAATTATAGGACACAACATGGATATAATACAACAGAAAAACTACTTGAAATTTAATATTGATTTTAAATTGAAGAAGGGAATTTATGTTTAAAAAATGAGAATGGGTTATTATAGATGGAGTATGATGTTAAAACTTATCCACTTAATGTATTATTTCAAACAATATTAGTATACAAAAAACTTTAAAAGTAGAAAAATTATAAAAATAAAACTAATAGTTTTGAAAGTGTCTGCATTTACCCAACATAGAAAAATATTACATGACACGGTTACCATCTATAAGTGTTTGAGCTTCTTAGAGGACATTACACTACAGAAAAAGACAACAAAAGTTTTAATTCATAACAAGGTGTAACAGTAAAAAGAACAAAGTATAACATGAAGAGAAATCAAGAATGCAGAAAAAGCCACAGCATACAACCAAAAAATGGTCTGCCCTACAGTAAGTTTGGGAGCAAGGAGAACAGAGATTTCAAACTTAAAAATTCCAGATCATATTAGCTATGCAGTAAGTTGCAACCTATCAGGCTGATGACAGAGTTCCCATCTTATTGACTCAGAAAAATAGCCATTCACTCTGACAAGACATGAAAATGTTAACAAAGGAATCACAAGTAAAAAAAAGTCATATACCAATTATAAAATCTAACTCAGACTGAAAAAAAAAATGTTGAACATAAGTGAAGAAATGGATCTTAGTTTAGCATTTCCAGTAATGATTTGAAAGTACTAAATGATTATGGTTTTATTTTTTTGGCCTGGCATGATTGATTGTCCGTTATGATAAAACATAGCATCCAACAGATTTTATTCAAACTGATCAACCTAAGTATAACTAATAAGAATCTCTGCAGTTTAGGTTGATATATTATATGGACATGTGGTCTTCTATATACAAAAGAGAGAGAGCTAGGGTGGGTGGGTGTTAAATTGTAGCATCGCAACCATAATTAGAGACACTTACGTGGAATGCACACATGATATCTAACATCTCAAAAGAAAGCGCAATTTATTTACATACAGAGAACTGCCTCTGCTTCACTTTTTTTTTCTACAATAACAGAGTGGCATCAATGAAGTTCTTTGAGCACAAGGTTTAGACATGTCAAATCTCGTCATCTAAAGGCTACTCAGAACTAATTCCCAAAATACAAAAAAAAAAAATGAAAATTCAAGACAACGATTAAAGAGTGAAATGGAAATCTACATTAGGTTTATGAATTGAGAAAACAAGCGAGCATCCCTGCAGAATTCCATTCGCGACAAATATCCAAGACCGAAAGCTTTTACGCTAAATCTTAATATACAGGTTTAAGAGCGAAGCAAAACTAGGGTTTAACAAAGGAAGCAGCAAAATCAGGCGGTGGAGAGGAAAACCAATCGAAAAGAGCGGAAGAGTACCTGTAATGGTGCCGTGAACGACAGTGCCATTCTTAAGCTCAATCGAAACGGTTTCGTTGTTCAGCTTCATTAGAAACCTGTTCCAGTTTTACACGCCTTTTAGCATCAAATTGAAACGAAGAGAGAGAGAGAGAGAGAAGTGAAAACGACAACGAAGAGGTAACACCTGACGAGCTTCATGGTAGAAGAGAAAGACGATGAGTGAGTGAGGGTTTTGAAACACAATAGTCGCGCGTAGCTGCGCTGTGTTTCTTTTAGATATAGATTCTAAAAAACAAAGAAGTGGACGATGCAAACAGCTTTTATAACTACTGCATTGCCCACATCCTCGTTCAAACAAAATGGTAAATAGCAAAAATGTAAAATAAATATTTGTTTAAATATAAATTAGGCTCAAATACTACTTGATTCTATTTTCGTATGTGAGAATTTTTATATGTTCAATATTATTTCTATTTTGATAAATTTTATTTAATTTGATTTTTTTTAACATTTTCTAAATTGTTAATTTAATAGAATGGTGTGTCACGTGTTAGTCTATAGTTTTTTAATTTTTTATTAATTATTTCTTAAAATTTTTCTTAATTTAAAAAAAAATATTCATATGCCAAGTTAATATTGTGTCACAAATTAGTGACAGTATCAAGTTAACATTACGACAAATTCAATGTTTTACTTGTAAATAATTCAATCATTTTTACTTGTAATTTTTATAAGAGGTTTTGAAATTATTGAAAGCAATAAAGTCATATCATTGTTGAATGTTCCACACATCCTCCACGACTAACCTAACGTTTTATACAAACATTCCACACCATTAGTAATGTATCCACGTGTCCTTCTACTCAATGTCCATGTGATGATGGTTGAGAGAAGATTATCTCTTGAATATATATGAGAAGAATTTAAGAAAAATCATTTGCAATTCAAATTATCTATAGATCAAAGATAAAACACACGTCTCATTGAATTTTATAATGTTCTATGAAAAAGAAAACTCAAAGAACATGAAATGATGAGCACAATTGAAAAATAATGCAGAAAATTAAATAAATTATAATTTTATTTTAATTTCACATGTTAAATTCGTTGGACGAGTTGGTTTGTGTTTGTTGGGAGACTAGGCTTCGCTAAGCGAAAGTTTGCGTCTATAAATTTTGTTTTCTGTTATTTTTATATGTTTTGGGCTTTGGTCTTTATTATAGGGTTTTTTAAGTTTTCTTAAACTTATATATCTATATGTAGAGGTATCAAAAACTAATGTAAAAACTTTTGAGTCATATTATATGCATTTGCATACTTTGAGAGAATTATTTTGGTTCTTGGATTAGAACTTTGATTCTAATCAAAGATTAACATTTTTTTTGGTGAATCTTGACTTATTAACCAGTTAGGTTGTGGCGTCTCCATTTCTGTCTTATTTCGCATTCTTCTTTGATTTTTTTTGTGCATCTTGAGGATTCAAATTAAAAAACTATTGTACTCTTTCCTAGACAATATCATATCATTTTGTATCTAGAGCAAGGTTTTGGCTCGAATATCCTCTTTTATCTTATTTTCTTGTCATTTTAACAAAAAAGCTAAAAATTCTTGAATGTTTGTGTTTTGTGCTTTGTTTTGAAATTGTGTTTGGTTCATTATTCTTAGAATTTTATAAGGAGTAAAACTCTTAATATTTTATCCAATTTCATTTAGTTTTTAATTTTTCGTGTTCTTCGTTTAAATTGTGTATTTCTACATTTGATTTGTGGAAATTATCTGTTTTTGTGTTTTTTTGTTAATTGTAGTTCCAATTAGCTTTACCTTGCATAAATTTTGGTGTTTGAAGGACAATCTTTTTAATTTTCTTTATTTATGTGTTGAACTGCAAAATTGAAAAAAATAAAATAATAGTGATCTAAGTCAAAAGAAAACAAATATATATAGAAAGGAAAGAAGTAAAAAAGAAGAAGAGAAAGTAAAGATTATTTAAGAGTACAAAAATAATTGCGAGGTCAACATAGTTATCATGATGCATTATTTCTTATGATTGTTAATCAATTTAATTATATTAAACATTTTTAGAGTATTTGTATTGTCTCATTTAACTATTTATGATAGTCTTATTATTTTCTATTTTTAATGTTTTATGTATTTAAAAGCTTTTTGAAGTTTTGTTTAGAGTTTGGTATTTTCTTTAACCTCTTATATTAAGATTTAGATCTTGCGATGTTTTTTACATTGATATGTCACTCTTTTCTTAAGTTATTAGAGTTCATTGTCAAGCACTAAAAGGAATTTGAGTCGAAAATGGCAAAAGAGTAATTTAAAAAAGAGAGCCTATAAATGTGATACACAAGTGGATTTTTGTCTTCCTAGCCTTTCTTGGAGGATGTAGCAATATTGAGCAATACAACATGTTTCAGTAAAGGCATCGTTTGAGAAGTGGTTTAATATATGGTTTAACCTATCTCAATCTTCATTGAGATCATTTGATTAGAGGAAATGAAGTTGCACGAAGAGATACACCAAGTGCTTGTGTGGCATTGGAGAAGGAAGTCAATGAAACCGTGTCACACATAGTACACCTAAATAGAAAAATAGGTGAGCTTAGAGGAAGGCACAAACGTAACAAGGTATCTTTGTCAACTAATAAGACAAGTGTTTTAAGATGCACCAAATGTGAAGGCTACGATCATGAAACTCATTAATGCCTAATTGGAATGAAACTTCTGTGACCATTGAAGACCTTAAAAACTATATTCTATACCTAAAAGAGGAGGAGAAAAAGACTTTGCAAAAAGTTAGATGTGTTGAAAAGAAAATAAGAATGGAAGATAAAGAGAGCATAAGAAAAAGAAGCACTTACAAAAAAGAAAGCAAGAAAAAAAAAAGAGAAAAAGAAGAGAAAGAAGAGAGAGAAAAGAAAGAAAAAATGAGAAAGAAAAGAGAGAACAGAAAAGAAAGAAAAGAGAGACAAGGGGAAGAAAAGAGAGAAACAAAAAAGAGAAAAAAAAAGTAAAAAAAATAGAGGAAAACAAAAGGAGAAAAAAGGAAAAATAAAAATAAAAAAGCTTCCTGAATTAATATTTAAAGGAAGTATTAATTCATCTTGTTTTATTTTATTGCTTAGAGAATAATTGCTCATCAAGAAGCAATGACACCAACAATGAGGAGAAAAAAGAATGATATTACCTAGAAAATATTTATTCATTAAGAAGCAATACAATAATAATGGAAAAAAAAGAATGATAGAAAAGAAAATTATAAGCTTGGAATTCAATGAATCTGGGCTTGATATTCTGTTAGTTTTTTTGTCAATTACTTTGGAAAGTCAAAGCCTTTTTTTTTTTTAATTTGGACACAAACTTATAAATAGCTGCACACGAGTTAATTTATTTGTCCATTCCCAACCAATCTATAGACAAGGATGGAAGTTTGAAAATACATGTACACGAGTTAGCATGCTTGTCCATGTCTAAGCAATCTAAGAACAAACAAAGTCATACTTGTAGTTTGAATGTTTATTTGGGCAATATTCGTTTGACTTTCTTTATTTTAAAAATGTTTGATGATTTGTGCAAGTGGGTATTTAACCCTGAAGGTAGACATTCAAAATCTTTGATATTAAGATATTGATCTCTTATAAGATCCAAATCTATTTTAGTAGAATTTTTCTTTTGGATTATTTTAGATTTATGTTTTTGATTCATGTTTTTTTTATCTGTAGGATCTTCTAAAATTTGTGCTCGAACTTTCTCCAAGAAAGACATGATAAGGAAAGAATTAAGAAGGAGGGAGCTACTCCAGAAATCACCCATAGGGAGCTACTCAATAAATCATCTACATCATGGAAGGATAAGGAGAAATTTAAAAAGGAGTGAGTTACTTTTAACACTACTAAGCATAAGGAGAATTTTCAAATTCTAGAATTCAGTATGAATTCTCTCCAAGGAAGAATGGTAATGAATCTACAAGTGGTACAAATTCGAGGACAAATTTTTTTCAAGAAAGATGATATCATAAATGACTATCTCTTGAACATACATGAGAAGAACTCGAGGAAGAGTATTTGCAATTCAAAATATTTATGACAATATCAATGATTAAAACACGTCTAATCAAATCTTATAATGTTTTAAGATAGAGGAAACTTAAGGAACATGAATATCATGAGACAATTGAAGAATAACTTATGAAATTAAATAAATTATAATTTTATTTTAATTTTATAGAATGTTAAATTTGCTAGGCAAGCTAGTTTGTGTTCGCTCTGCGAGCGGGCCTTGTTAGGTGATAGTTTGCCTCTGTAATTTTTGTTTTCTTTTATTTTTATATGTTTTGACCTTTGAGCTTTATTTCAAAGCTTTTAGGTTTTCTTAAACTTATGTTTGTTAAATTTATGTACCTTTATATAGTGATACCAAAAACTAATGTAAATACTTTTGAGTCATATTATATGCATTTGTATTATTTAATAGATGATTCTCTTAATTTTTAGATTTAAACTTTTACTCTAATAAAAAAGTAAGATCTTTGTGGAAAATTTTCACTTAGACTTATTAATCTTCTAAATTATGACATCATATCATTGTTTTATTCTGTATTATTCTCTGATTTATTTTTGTTTTGTCTTTTGAGTACGAAATTCATAAACGATCTTACTATTTTCTAGATGATACTTTGATTCTTAAACTTTGAGACAAAATTAGAATTTATAAAAATAATAGATTTTAGATAATTAAATTTTTTGAGTTAAGCAATTATTTAACTTAAATAGCATAGTCATGTTAAATAAATATTAATTTTATGCCAGTATCAATCGATTTAATTTCAATTAAAATATGTTAAAACAATGGGTAGATTGATATAAAGATGAAAAAGTTTATAATAGGTGAGTTGAGAGATTACTTTTTTTTTTTCAATTAGATTCACTGATTCAACTAATGATATGCAAGCTTAGCCTTTTTGATTGATTCAATTGACTCTGTTAAATATAATGAAAAACTATATTTAGGATTAATTTCCCTTGTGTTAACTACACACATAGGGTTATCTATTTATAATAGAAGAAATATGGGCTAAGCTCAAAATACAAATAAGAAATAATAACAAACTAACTAAAGATAAAAGATAAAAGATAAAGATAAATATAAAATAAAGATAATATATCTAACACTCCCCCTTAAGCCGGTACATACATATGTACCAAACTGCTTGTTACTAATATAATCCATAAAGACTTAGTGAAAATATTTGCTTCTGCGTGACATCAAATTGCTAATAATTTACAAGATGACATGGAAGACGAAATACCAACCCAAAAGACTCCTCTTGAGCAACAAATTTGGGAGGTTGCTCCATGTAAATCTCTTCTTGCAAATCGCCCTTGAAGAATGTCACCTGCGGATAAGGATAAAGAGATAATTGTTGGAGAGCCACCGCGACTATAAATAAACTAACAACAAACCATCTTTTTCATAAAAAGAAACATATATGAACGCGTCAAACATAGTAGTGAAAAGATAAGTCAGAAGAGACAGCTATAGAAGAAGCTGGATAAACAAGAGAGAGAAACTATAAAAATAAAAATTCGTCAATCAAATCACCTGAAAAAGAAAAAAAAAGCAAAAAAAAGAAGGAAAAAGAGCAACATCGATGCTCTAAATAACTACCAAACATGCCACAATGCACGAAAAAAAAGGGAGCAAATCCATAACTTTAAAAGAACTCCAATGAAGGTGTCGTTGATGACATGGTGATCATATGGCCGAGATGATCAAAACCGTGTGATATTCTATAATGACAACAATAGACAACAGTGGTCGGCAGATGTAGAAGTAGAAGCACCAGAAACTTTTATCTCAGAGGAACCTTAAACTCTAATACCATATTAAATATATAATGAAAATTATATATAGAGTTAACATACTCATGTTTAAAACATTACTTTAAGTTGTACGTTTCAAACTATAATATAAAAGTAAATAGACTTTTAAAACGTGTCATCATTTATTAAAATAAATTACTCACTTTAAGTTTTGGTATCACCACACAAACAAATAAAGTTAGAGATTTGGGACTTTTATCAATCATATCATTTTTGAAGACTATTTTGTCTCAGGGTAACGATACAAAAATATCATATTTTTTGTTTTATTCTTACACAACATTAAAATAAAATAATATTTATTTTAAACTATAGAGTAATTTAGAATAAATTAATAAAAGAAGTAGAAATATTTAATTTTCATTAAGTGATGAAAGACTGGAGAAAAACTGAAAGGCTTATACGTAAAATTTCCCTTTAACCTAAAACATAGATTGTATATTTAAAACTCTTCTCATGACTTATTGAATCATCTTCTTTTTTTGGTCTTTTAGCTATTTATATATTTTTGAAGAGCTAATTTCTTACGTTGGTTGCAACTCAATAAATTCTTGTGTTCATGTGTTCTAAGTTATTCATCTTTATATTTTAATATTTGTAGTTTCCTAACTTTTTAATGTTCATTGTGAATTAACTTACTTGTATACTTGGTTTAATCAAAATTGAGAAGTATTTTAGAACTAAATTTTCAAATTTTGTGGTGATGGTCTCTGCTTCTCATATATATATATATATATATATATATATATATATATATATATATATATATATATATATATATATATATATATTTTACTTTGAGAAAAAAAGGTTAAATTGTAAAGTAATTAATTTTCCTTTTATTTCTCATTTATTATATTGAGGTAGTTCTATTTTATTCTACTTGACAGTAAAATATTATTTTTATAAATATAATTTTTGTGTATATATATATATAAATTTAACTTTTTGTTTATTTTGAAATATAATACTATTGATATAATTGTTTAATTAGAGAAGGCTCTTTTTAACATTTAAAAATAATAAGAAATGAGGAATTTCATATTAATTTTTTAAAATATAATAAACAAAAGTATCCTTAAACATGAAAATATTGAATAAGTGAAATATAAAAATGAATCCATATCAAATTTAACTTCAAAATTATCATTTTTATGGATAGAAACATTAAAAAAAATTCAATACTAAATTATGTAATTTTTGTTTGTTATATTAGTACAATGATAAAATATATAAGTTTTACATATATATTATTTTAATTTTATTATATTAAATAATTTCGTCATTTAGTAACTGATTTAAGTTATTATTTAAAAAAAAAAAAAAAAAAAAACAGGGGTGTCGGATGAAGTTTGAAAAGAACGCAGGAGAGGTAAGTGTAAATAAATAAATAAATAAAGTGAGAAAAAAAGAGGTGGTTATGTCGGTTCTCTACGGGGCGAAGACCCGGATATGTATGGTGGCGCACACCACAGCAGATCTTTAAATTCTTCTCCTTCGAAGATCAATTCTCCGGTTCTTCATCCATCAAAAACCCTAACCACATTCTCTCTCACCTCACTCTCCTACTCTTCTCAATCTGTTACTCCCATGAGCTATTACATGGTAGATTCGATTCATCCTTTCCACAACCATAATCTTCACTCTCTGCATATGTTTTCTGTTTCTACTCCTCTACTTCGTCCCTTTATTCGTTACTCGCTACTTAATCTAGGTTTACCCAGTACCACGATTGCGACTAAGACCAAAAACCAACGCTCCAGAACAATTCAACTTATTTCTTTTCTGCTTAACATCGGTCTTCATTTTCGAGAATACAAGGCACATGTTTTGTATTGTTTTTTTTTTTTGTTCGTGGATTAATACTACCGGTAGATGTAACGCGTCATCTAATGTCACGTTTTCACAATTTAATATAAGTAGTTTTCCAAATTCAGTGACGCACGTGTAACTGTATCCACTTTATCATGCTTTTCTGAATTTTGTTTTGTGAGCATTTGTCTTAAAGTATTATCGTACCTATGGAAGCATTTTAAGGTGACGTTTTTGCTGTTTTGTCTTGTGCCGTTGAATTTCACTGTGCAAACTGCGTGCACAACAACCTTTTGGTTGTTCTGGTATATACGTGTGCGTGGAAGTGTAGCTATTGCTCTTTAGTTGTATTTGTTCAACTGATTCTACTACTTGCAATTTTATGTTCTGCATTTTCTTAGATTAGTGCTGACTTATTTATCTTTTGTCGTTTATTTCTGTTCAGATACCTCCCATTCTATTTCTTATTGTGAGTTCTTTATGCAACAGAATAATGAAGATACACGCAGAGGTTTGAAAAGAAAGCCCCCATATATGGATCGAGGGCATGAACGGGGACCTTACAATATGAATTCTAGACCTTATGATAGGAACATGGTTCCTGATGGTAGGTTCTTGTATTTGTTTGTCTTATATACATTTCAGACGGATTTGGTTGTCAATTATAGACTATTACATAGTGAAGATGTTGCCCGCTACTTCGATCTCATTCTAGTATATTTTCTATTTTTCTGTTAGGAACTTAACTATACAAATTATGGATTTGCTATAAATAAATGAAACTATAAGTTACGTTTGGCTTGAAGGGTTATTTTTTCCCTGCACCAACTAGAGTTATCGTGTTTGGATCAACTTATTATAGCGAGATACTCGTTTTTTCTTCATAATGGCTCCATGAAAGAGATTTTTTGAGTAAAAGAGAACAATTATATTCCTCCAAAAAGGTTATACCAAATGTGGGCCTATATGGAAGATGGTTGTCTATTTTAAATGTCTGTTAGTTTTGTGCAATACGGTAAGTTACTTTTGTGAAAGTGTTAATTATAAGCTGTAGGCATTGGGACATACGGGCATATTTCATGGCCTTTACTATAGACGCAGACTTTATCTTTTGGCTAATCATTATTCTTCTTGGAAAATTGAAGTTGATTACATAGTTTGAACTCACTATTACAAGTCACTATTGCACGAACAAGACCTGTTTCTTTAACTAATTTGCCATTTTTTTTTTGTGTGCAACTAATAGACTATGCATGAACGGTTTTCTACTAAGTTCTTTTGCATAGTTGGCTTCAGGTGTTAAAGATTGAGTTTGACATCAATCTTACTCTCTTCGTCACCTTTACTCATAAAACCCTATAGCACTCAAAATTACACACTGATCTCAGCAGGATCTCACTCATGGAATACACAACAATTTTATTAATGGATATCCAATTTCCATACATCGAGGTCCTATATATAACTTTTAATCATAAATAACTACCTAACCTATCAATTCTTAACAAAATTAATGGTCATGCCTATTTCTACCTGTTACAATGGTCCCATCTTGTGAAGGCCTTGCCCCAAGGACAATTGCTCCTCCGTGCTCCGTAATACTTCCTGCCTTTTTACATTTGGAAATTGCCTTTTCAATTGATTCATGCCAAATAGCATCCTTGGACTCGTATGATTTCAAAGGACTGGTAGTTCAGTAACACCTTGATTTCCTTTTTTTTTTTCAAGCTTTGGTCTAATATGTCTAAAGGTACCTCCAATCTTTTGATTGTGGCTTCCTACCGCATTCTCTGTCCACCTGTTATGCTCTTCAATGCATGGAGAGATATATGCACATCCTCTTGGTGCGACAGCTTCTGCCCAATTGCCAAAGTTGCATGCACCTCACCTGAATCTGGTTCAGCATCACTGTCCACCTCCATGTCACCTTGTGAACCAAAAAATGTGACAAAGCTTATCCTATACTTTGCACTTTTGCATGTGATGTCTATCTCATTGCTGTCCACAAAATTGACAGGCCTTTTGCAATTCTGTCGTTCATGTCTTTCTTATTTGCATTAATTAGATTAGAGCCCTTCAAACCTGTCACTGAACGTGATCCCAAAGACAAAACTGACTGATGGCGTTGAATATTGGTGATAAGAGTAGATTTTTGTGTCTGGTTTGAGAAGGACCAGTTTCTTGTATTTTGCTCTTGTAGCTCACTATCTAAGATTGTTTGGTGTTAGACATTTTCTTTTCCAATTTTTGAAGTATATCATCATGTGAGCTTGCTAATCTTATTGAACCTTGGATATTCTTCAGGTTATGAATCCTCACAGACTTCTCCAATAAATTGTGTAAACCTCCCAAAAAAAATATTTCAGTCACATCAACTCTGTCCAATAGTTCATCAAATCTCTCAAGATAATCTAGTAAAGAACCTTGTCCTAGTTTGGATTTCCGCTATGTGATCAGTGTAATTACCTGTATGAATTGACTTGCCACATCTGGCAAGACCTATTACCACCCTTTCTTCGTGGCTTGGCCATATGTAGAGTAGTGTCATTGCCACACGAATGTCTTACCCTCCATCGACAAAAGCAAAAGTTTGCTTCGCTGATCCTCCAGAGTCACCTCAAGATCAAAGAATTGCTCAATTTTGGCAGGCCATTCACAATAATCATAGCCATTGGGACATGGAATTTGTGCACGCTAGGTACTAGAGTGAAATCTTCTACTGTTTCATTCGGTGAGTGATCCGACTTGACTCACCCATGGAATCCATCTTGATACATTTACTGAAGCAAATCCTTCATTGAATCCATGTCCTTCAACAACTTCTTGAGTCCCTCAATACAAACCTCCAAATCTTTGTTTGCTGTTGAAACCGCCATTGGTGTTCACTAACTCATACCACTGTTAAAGATTGAGTTGGATATCAGTCTTACTATCTTCCTCACCTTTACTTAGAAAACACTAGCATACAAAATTACACACACATATCTCACCAGGATCTCTCTCAAGGAATTAAAACATTCCTCAACAATTTTATTAATGGATATCCCATTTCCATATCAAGTTCTTATATATAACTTTTGATCACAACTAACTTCCTAACCCATCAATCCTTTACAAAATTAACTGTCATGCCCATTTCCACTTATTACACTAGCCTACAATTTTCTTTACAAAGTTGAATTCTGTTTTACTGCTCTTCATTCTTGTAATGTCGTTACTCTATGATTTTGTGCTTTATTTTTTATAGAATTTTATTTTTAGTTGATTGTATATTGCAGGTTGGTTTGACTGCCCAGCACATGGACAAGAATTAGGACGCATAATCCCTTCAAAGGTTCCACTTGGTGAATCCTTCAATGATAACATTCCACATGAAAAATATACTCCCAAACAAGCGATTCATCAACAGAGAGTCTTAGGTCGGGAAGTAAGTATATCAAATGCACAGTAATAAACAATTTCCTCTGATTAATATATTCAGCTTGGAAATAAGTATGTGTTTAAGTATATTAAGAGAGACAATAGTAGATTGACGTGCACAAGTTGCCAATATAAATAGATAAGGCATAAGATGGATTTGTTTGAATCTATTGATGTGACTTTTTCACCATCTTTTTTAGTGTGATTGAACTTTTCAGTTTGCTATGTAAAACAAATTGTCATTTTATTGCTCACAACATTTAAAGGAACTTTCTATTGTTCACATATATATGACAAAATGTAATGTGCTTTACAAGGATTTGGTGCAAATTGACACCAGACAGCTTAGATTACGGTGTTTTTTTCAGAGAAAGAGGTAGAAACAGGAAGAATGAGGATAGTAGTATTTATATTTTGTTTGCGCAAACAGAAAGATTAGTAATCATGGAAAGAGGAAAATTGGAAATATTTTGGGGTCTTTTAAATGTTCTATCTGTTACCTGAATAGCTGTACCAAAAATGTTGCGAGACTAAGAACGAATTTCAAGCAATTTAAAAGTATCCTTAAAACAATGAGTATCTTTCATTGTTGTGATTTTACATTGTGTCCCATGAATGAATGCTTGTTTTCTTTGTAGTGTTGTATACAATGTGTTGCAACCAGCTTCATAGTCCTTAACTTTATATTTTTTGCAGCTTGGTTTAGTGATTGATCTGACAAATACTACTCGTTATTATCCTCTATCAGATTGGACAAAAGAAGGAATTGCTCATGTCAAGGTAACTATATCTTCATTCTATTGTTTATGAAATGTTAATTGCAATTGACTTTAGATTTTCTATTTGTTTGTGCAGATAAGATGCAAAGGAAGAGATGCTGTACCTGATGATCAATCTGTACAAAAATTCTGTGATGAGGTAGTTCCTTTTTTCAGTGTTGACACTGTTGTTCACTGTTAAAATTCACGAGCATTACTTTTACTGATTTTTTTTTTTTTAATTAATGCTCACAATTTGATAGTCAAGTATTGTCTTCTTGTTAGTGTTCCTAACAATGGTGGTACAGTGCTTGATATCTTACTTGAGGTTTTATGATTTATACTTGTTAGATATTCATTTTAGGTTCAAGATTTTTGCTCCCAAAGAACAAATGAAAAGAAGTATATACTTGTACATTGTACCCATGGGCATAATCGCACAGGTTATATGATTGTTCACTTTCTTGTGCGTACGAAATCTATATCTGTTACCGAGGTGAGCAAATTTATTGGACAATTCATTGGTTTGTTTTCAATACCTGCATGAATTGAGTAATTAACGTGTAATGCAATTTTGGGCTCGCTATCTTCCAGGCGATAAATAAATTTGCTTTGGCACGTCACCCAGGAATTTACAAGCAGGACTATATTGACGCCCTGTACATGTTTTATCGTGAAAAGAAACCTGAAGATCTCGTTTGTCCTCAAACTCCTGAATGGAAGAGAACTTCGGATCCTGATTATCGTGGCCCAACTGTCCCGGCCGTGGACAATTATGGGCACATTCCAGAACAGGTATGTCCACTTTGTTGACTGTTTACTTAGCTTCTTAGTTATACGATTTACTGTTCTTCCACTGGGTTGAAGGAACACCTTACTTCGATGGATGCTTGAAGTGTAACTTACTTCCAACCAGTTTGTATGAACACGATTCTTCCATTTAATTTGTTTTATTTTTGTTGAAACATATCTGATATGGAATAAAAATAGAATTGGCTTCATCTTTTCGATCTTTCTATTTTCGTTGTTGAGACTTGGTTGTATATGCTGATAACAGAACTTTTTTAAAAAAAAAGAAATAAGTGGCTATTAGATCAATATGTGGCCACTTTAATATTGAATTGTTTTCCTTATATAATTCCATTTTTTTCTCATTTATGTGCTCAGTTGAAATAGAAAATATGACGTGTTCTTACGAACCTGAAGTCTGTTCACTAGTTTTCTTCTTCTGGGAATTATATATTTATGTGGATTTTCCTTATATTTGGTTCTATCTTCTAGGAGAATATAGTCAGAAATGAAGTATTGACAACTGACGATGTTTTGGGAGATCCAATTCCTCCAAATCAGCTGCGAGCGATGCAAGAAGTTTGTTACCAACTGCTCAAGTTGAACACCGGGGTGGGTTTCTGAATTGGCTTTTTGTTGAATTATATATATATATATATATATATATATATATATATATATATATATATTCTTGAAAATGACTTAAACTCAACGTAGTCGAGATAATCAAGAATGCCCTTTTTTTTTTGTATCACATGTTACAAAATTCATGCATCACGTATATGATTTAATTTTCATAGGAAATAGTGTTTTGGAAGTAGCACCCGTTCACTCTTTTCCTACACAATATTTGTCTACGAAGAGTCTTAATGTATATAATATAAATACTGTAATGTCTACGAAATAAATTTCAATTTAGCAATATTTCCCTGTCTCTCTATTTCTCCTGTCATCTCCCCCTTAAAGTCAACATAACTCTATCAATCTTACACAAAGTTATGCTATCTAGAGCAATGTGTTGTATATTATGACGCATTTCATTAAAATTCCAGGGGAACTTTGAATCCAAATAATTTTTTATTTGGAAAGATTAGTTTCGTGTGATTACTCTTATTCCATGAATTAATTGCATTTTTTTTTTGTTTTCATATTTAATATTATCTCTTTTTAGGGAAGAGGACGATTGCAGTTTCCTGGATCACACCCTGTTTCTCTGAACAGGTCCAATCTTAATACATTTGATCGTTTTGGTTTTTATTACTTTGAGATTTATACGGAACTTTAGAAAGGACTTCACTGTTTTACTGATATGGACATTAACAATTTTTCTAATCTACTAGGTCTTAGGAATTAACAATACCTAAAGTATGTGTTCACTATCGTCACTCGTCTTTCAATTGTTTAACAGGAAGTTTGCACTATTCATGGACATTTTCATCTTGTGCTTTTCGCAAATTTTGTTTAACATACTTATTTCTTTCAGAAATTTTCAAATTGGCTAACATTTCTTTCACTACATTAAAAAAAATCTTTTCTATTGTTGAGTAGAGCTAATGGAGAAGAATAACTAAGTGCAACATAACAGGATCTTTATGATATATTAATTCTTATAAGAGATGCCAATAGAGAAGTCATGATTGCATACTTTCTATTAGTTTAATTTGGGTGGGAGGATTTGTCGAAACTTCTGTGACTAATTTCCAAACATTTTGGAACTTCAAATTCCAGATTTCCACACTTTATATGTTACAATTTAAGTTCTGTCAATTAAATAAATTTTTTATCCATTTTGCATTTGCATAGACAAGTTTTTGGTTTTTGTTATCATATCGACTAGAGATTTAGTCAAATTATAGTATATTAATAGGTATAAATCTTATCTTGTAAGTTAATTTTTTGAAGTTGAATTAGATTTAAAGTTTACTTTTAATTTTTTTTATGAATATTTAAGATTTTATTTGAATATTATTTTGTATTTACAAAATATTTTACAAATTGTCAAAGGGACCTGACTAAGTTGTTATAAACTTCTTGACACGTGTTCAATTCCTACGAATAAAAAAAAAATGCTAAAATTAACTTCAAATTGCTGTTTGGCTTAGCAAACAAATTTGGCTGAGTTAATGGATGTTCTCTTGAGACATTTCTTAGTTCTATCCTTTTTCTGTTTTTATGAGAAATGAACAAAATATTCATTTTATGCAGTTGATTAATTTTAAAACTTGATTGTAAATCTAAGTCTTCATTTTTGTTAATCATCTTTGGTTTTAACAACTTACTTTATATCATTGTTTTTTCTTTTGCAGGGAAAACCTGCAACTCTTGAGACAACGATATTATTATGCCACATGGAAAGCTGATGGGACACGCTATATGATGCTGATTACTTGTGATGAATGTTATTTGATTGACAGAAAATTTCTTTTCCACAGGATCAATATGCGATTTCCTTGCAGATATTCAAATGGGGTATATATGTTTATTCAATTTACTTTGTTGTCAAGTGAGTTTTATCTGACTTGGATATTTGGAAGCTGTGTCTCGTCTTTTATAAATTTTGTTTTAGGTTATCTAAATGGTAACTCAATTGCTTTCAAGGGTACACCTGAGAGGAATCACCACTACACATTACTTGATGGGGAGATGATTATTGACAGGGATCCACACACACATAAGCAAGAGAGAAGATACCTCATCTATGATTTGATGGCAATCAATCAGGTCTCTTTGATAGAGGTACACATTTATTGACAACTACCGTGTTGAGATATTGTTGACTTCTTTGATGGTTTGTTTTACTCCTATTATATTATATAAAATAAAGAAATTTAAACTGGTGAACTCTTGTTTACGCTTGCTATTTTTAGTTGTTGTAATTCGGGGTCTACTAAAACCAGATGTATGCCTAAGGTATTTGTATTTCAGTTAACTAAAGTGTCTACAAACAATCATGAAGTAAAATGAGCACATGTAAGCTTCTAGTTGGATTTGAAACTACCTCTGAATTGTGTCCTTTTCTTAGGGAGTTTGAAAATACCTGTTCATCAGTAATCCTTATTTTTTGGTTCTGCCTAGACAATGCAAATAGTAAAATAATAAGGCATCATCATCTCATCATCATCATTATCATCAGAGAAGCAGTATCTAGTTTATTAACTTTTAATTAACTACTGTACAATAAAATATCAGATACTATTCAATATTCCTGGGAGTGGGTTTCTAATTTCCATTAAAGTCTGGCTGCTAATGTGAATTATGTAATCATTCCAATGACAGTATTTGAAAAGTTGGTAAAACATTAAAAAGGACATAATATACTAGATAACGTACGCCTGGAACCCTGTATGTCCTTGGATTGATTTATACAGTTGTGATTGGCTGACTTTTGACATGCCCATTTGGTCTTAATACATGCAGCTGCCGTTTTATGAAAGGTGGAGATTGCTGGAGAAAGAAGTAATTGAACCTCGTAACATGGAGCGTGAGGGTCTTTCAAAAAATACGGATCCTTATTATAGATATGACTTGGAACCATTTAGTGTATGTATAATGATTATTTTAGAATTCTATTTTCAGAATCATTTTGCAGTGGGATAAGCTATTTTGTTTATATTTTCGTATTTTTGTTTTAGGTGAGAAGGAAGGGATTTTGGTTACTATCCACTGTATCCAAGCTCCTACATAAGTTCATTCCACAACTATCGCATTCATCAGACGGTCTTGTATTCCAGGTAGTAATTAGTGTCTCTAGAGGACTGAACCTCCCAAGTTGAACTTGGATGTATAGGATAGTTGGATGAACACTTTGGCTTGTAGGAAACACCATCTGTTTAAGGATGATGTACTGAAAAAATGCTGTACTATGGAAGTTCATATTTCTTAGTTCTTTTTTTGCAGCATGAGTCAATATTGGATTTTGAGAAATTTTAATACTGATGTAGTTTTAGTTTTTAACGAATACTAACTGGCTGAGAACATATCATCATAAATGTGCATACAGGCTTTTTGGTTTATCTACTTGTCCATTGTTAATAGTGATGGTTCTGTCAGGGTTGGGATGATCCATATGTCCCTCGCACACATGAAGGTCTTCTGAAGTGGAAATACCCCGAGATGAACTCTGTGGATTTCCTCTGTGAGGTTGTACAAGTACTTCTTCACAAGTTCAAAATTTAAATTAGTTTATTTGGTGTTATATTCTTTTCTAATATGACAATTTGTTGACGATGCCTATGTTGACAGGTGGGAGCTGGTGATCGTCCCATGCTTTTTCTGTTTGAACGTGGACGGAAGAAGTTCATGGAAGAGAATGTTATCTTTAAAGGTTGTACAACTTGTAGACCATCATTATTACTTTATACGATCATAATGTCATTATTATTTGTCCAGATGACAGTTATTTGCATGAACCAACCGATTTTGGTCATATTTGAATTGCGATTGAAATGTATTCATTCCATTGGCAAGACTCCCTTTACAATTGAATCCGTCTAAGCTAGCTATAACAAATTAATATCTGGAAAGGTGAAGCCATGATTTGTTTTTAATTTTTGGCTCCAAATGATTTGCAGATGCATCAGACATTTCTTCCTATTCCGGAAAGATCATTGAATGCTACTGGGATTCCGGGGAGCATCATTGGGTCTGTATGCGGATAAGAATAGACAAAGCAACTCCGAATGATATCAATACCTATAGAAAGGTTATAAAACCTGTTATACTTTTCAATTCTGTTACGCAATTTTCTTTTGATTGTCTACGTTTTTTGTATACTAATTCATGTAAAGGCCTGTTGAACAGTTTTTGTAAATTTTTTAATACAGGTAATGCGAAGCATAAAGGATAACATCACTGAAGAAGTCTTATTGAATGAGATCAATGAGACAATTTGCCTACCCTTGTATGCAGACAGAATACAAAAGGATATCAAGGCTCATCAGCATATGGTCTCCTCAAGGCGCAAGTGAGTTATTATACTATAAAAACTAAGAATGCCGAGTGTTGTGTATTTACTGAAAGAGCAAGCAAGACTTCTGAAGTACGAGCACAGAAGCTGTACATTTTTGTCGCCAAGAGATTGTATTTGTGCTGCGCCATCATCAAGCTCGTGCATAACATAGGAAAGAAGTTTAGGTTCTATGATTTTGCTTGGGTTATAAGATTTTGGCTTTGGTCACTACTGTATATTATCAATTTTGCCTATTATTTCCTCTTTATTTTTATTTCTTATTTACAGCATATCACAAGATCATATTGGAAAAAGCTCAACAGAAACGGCTTTAACAGGATACAATAACTCAAGATTTCACTAGTTTATGTATTCTTTTTCAAGCAACTTGTATTATATTTGACACTTGATAGATGTGCTACAGATAACAAGTTTGTGATACAGATACTGATGCTGTTGTTTAGATCTTAAGCACGCAATGGAATTCTGTAACTGGGGTTGACGTGCCTAATCCAGCCTAATTTTCCTTATTGCTTCTTCAAGTAAGTAGACTTGCTAAACTACCTTATAGATAGGGAGTCATATATGGCCATCGTTATATATATGGGTATTGCAATGACTTGCGAGACATACATTTTCTTTTCCTGTGCTGTTTCTTTGATGCAGTTATTTTTAAATCAATATTTTTATTTATTTATCTATAAAGATGTCAAATATGATAGGTTGTTCATAAATCTTTATAATTATTGATAAGGAAGGTAGTTTAGCGCCACACTTTACAAGTGTACTTTAGCATGCAGCATATGAAAATGTAATAATAAATAAATAATTGCATTGCACCGACAACAGTTGACATGGGTGGACGTAAGTAGCACAGTTATCCACGAATTTCATGGCATTTATGTTCTCAACGTTCCATCACCAACCACAGCGTCTTCATCTCCCAACGGAACCTTAGAAAATGCCTCTTTCATCTCTCTGCAGCAGGTTATCGTTCTTATCCATCTCCCTCTTCTTGTCTCTAACACCAACACTCCAAATCCCCTTGGTAGCCCCAATCACAAAAGACCCTTCCACCCAACTCTACGCACTCTCCCTCTTCCTCAAAACCCCGCTCCAGCACACCACACTCCACCTCGACCTCGGTTCCTCCCTTACCTGGCTCCTCTGCGACTCCACCTATACCTCCTCCTCCTCCCACCACATCCCCTGCAACACCTCCCTATGCGACTCCTTCCCTGCTAACGCCTGTTCCAACGACACATGCGCCCTCTTCCCTGAAAACCCTCTCACAAGAACCACCCTTCTCGACACCGCCCTCATCGATTCTCTCGCCCTTCCAACCTACGACACCTCCTCTCAGAGCCCACTCGTTCTCATTTCCGATTTCATCTTCTCCTGCGCCGTCGCCCATTTGCTCCAAGGCCTCGCTACCAATGTCACCGGACTAGCCGCTTTGGGCCGGTCCAATAACTCTCTCCCGGCCCAAATAAGCATTGCATTGAGTTCCTCTCATTCTTTCTCTCTCTGCTTGCCTGCTTCCTCCAACACAGGCGCAGCTATCTTCGCCTCCACCTCCATCTCTTACTTTTTCTCTTCCAAAATTGACCTCACTTACACCCCACTCATTCTTAACCCCGTCGCCGACACTGTCGTCACCCACAACTCACAACCCTCCGACGAGTATTTCATAAACGTCACCTCCATCAAGATCAACGGCAAGGCTCTTCCCATCGACGCCTCCATCTTAACCGTTGATCAAACCGGCTTCGGTGGGACCAAGATCAGCACTGCGGAGCCCTACACAGTTTTGGAAAGTTCCATTTACAAACTCTTCGTCCGGTTTTTCGTCAACGAAGCCTCAGCTTTTAACTTAACGGTGACGGAGGCCGTTGAGCCCTTTGGCGTGTGCTACTCGGCGGGAGACCTCACGGAGACAAGGGTGGGACCCGCTGTTCCGACCGTTGATCTGGTGATGCACAGCGAGGAAGTGTTTTGGAGAATCTTCGGGGGGAATTCGATGGTGAGGATTGAAAAGGGAGGAGTGGATGTGTGGTGTTTGGGTTTCGTGGATGGTGGGATTCGTAGGAGGACGGCGGTTGTGATTGGAGGGCATCAAATGGAGGATAATTTAGTGCAGTTTGATCTTGACTCAAATAGATTTGGTTTCACCTCATCTCTGTTGCTCCAGGGTGCCAAGTGTGCTAATCTTAATTTCACTAATCTTACCAATTCCATTAATTAGTTCTTTTTTCAAAAAATGTACATAATAACGTCTTCATTAGATGTTGTACTGCAATATTCCAAGCATTGCTTATTGGTTCTAAAAATGGATCTCTGCTCTTTATCATGCTTGCAACTTCTCTCTTTATTTGTTGCAACATTTAGAACTTCATAACACATTTCTTCTGCCTGGAATACTTTAATCATCTACCTGTTGCCTCAGGTTGCTGTGTTCTTCTACAGATTTTTCAGTCTTGATCTCAACCCAGGGAATTAAAGAGTTTTACGTAGTAACTTATAACCATGTTTTTCTCCGAAACCAAAACAAAAATGATGATATTTCTGGGAAGTAATTAATCTGAAGCTAAGGGCATCATGGCGAGAACAGTTTAAGATTTAGGATTAGGTCCTCTTTGTATATTAATGGAATCTTATAATATTAAAATGGTTATAAAAATTTAAATTTTTATAATTTTAAAAAAAGAAAATAGTAAAAAGTAAATAAAAATAATATCATATAAATATATATAAAAAATTTAGGTATCAAAAAGAATTATTTCTTTTTTTATATATGGTCTCTTCCATCAATTATCAAAGCAACATTCAGTTCAGTGCCTAAGATGAGACATCTCAAAAGAGTGGTTTGCTTTAATATTAGGAACTAGTGGGCTTGTTTTCCCAAAACATCTCATAAAAGAGTGTTTCTTTGTGTACCCATTAAATTTCTTTCTGCACCCCATCACATGGTTTCGGAAAATTTCATCCGGAATACCCATCTCTTAATCACAATAGAAGACAGAAACAAGTCGCAAAGGCAAGAGGAAGGTGGGCTTAACTACATTTTTAAAGTAAAAGTTTGGTTAAGCAGTTTTTTATTTTATTTTTTTAAAATCGTATTAATTGCTATATTTTCAATTTCTTCCCTCTTCTCAATGTTTTAAATTTAGTTGTTTTTAAAAAAAATCAAGTTAACATAATTTCTTCTGATATAATCATGATAATGACATTAGTGTAATATGTTATTCGTTAGCAAATTAACTTTAATTAACATAATTTCCGAAATGAGTTTTTTTCAATATTTTCTACGATTTTCTTCCTCTACACTAGCAATAGTGGTGGTGTGTGTACTACAATAATTAAGGATTGCAATGCAGGTCAATCCGCCCGTTCTGTTTAAGTTTATTTCATATTTGACCTAAAAAAACAGGTTGGATTGGTCTCTCCTACTTAGAAAAACCGAACTCAATTTTTTAGTTTGTCCCGTATATCTTTGACGAGTGCTTCATCCTGCACCTCTTAAATATCGGAAAATAAATGTTATTTATCTATCTTAAAATGAATATTTGAAAGTAAGAATAGTGATCTGAAATTTTAGAAGATGGAAAATCAAAGAAAAATATTTTCATAGCCAAAAACTAAAATTCACGTATTTTAAAAGGATTAAAAACAGTGATTTTAAATTTTATTGGAATAAAAGATAATAAAACTCCTAACTTCATTCTAAACTAATTTTCGAGGATATATAAGTTTATTTACACCAACTTCTTCCTAATGACTTCTATGAGAAAAAAATAACTAATGAAGGAATTAGGTAAAATCTTCCATAAATTAAAAAAAAAACTTTATCAAAAAAGATTTTGTGTAAGAGTATAGAAAATAAAGTATTTGAATAGATAGATGTATCGAATACTTTTTTTAAAATAATCGTATAATATAAATAAAATTTTTTAAAGTTCGTCTCATTATCTAAATACATTATATATATTTCTAAAACACTAATTTTTTCTCTTTCTCTCACTTCTCTCTAACCTTTCTCACTCTTGGATCATCAGTTCGACGATCCTAGTGTAAAGGGCTACCATTTCAGCTGATCAATTTCGTGATTTAAGTTGGCAAATTTTGTTCCCTTTTTCTTAGTGATTTCTGGACTCTTGATCATGCAAGGAATTTCAGTTTGCATGTGTCAAGTAGTCTTTACCTTCAATTCTTGACTCCATTTAGGTTTTAAGGTTGGTTTCCTAATTATCACCAATCAGTTATTTGTAGATTTTCTAGAAATTTCTTGTACCACAAGTAATTGGTAGAGCGTTTAGAGACTTTGGAGTTGTTGAGTTGAGTAAGAGAAGCTATATTATTGCCTTAATTAGTGATTTAGCGTGTATTTGTGATTATTCTATGTTTATTGTATTGATTGAACTAAAGTTAGGTTTTTAGAGAAAATGTATCATGTGCAATTTGACTGTTATGAATGTGCATCGATGATTTGTGATGATGCACTGAATTGAATGATGTTTGATCTGTTATTGACTGTAAGAAATGTTAGGAATCTGTGATAATGTTGGTTAGTTATGAATAGAGTCACATTGTAGAGGTTTATAATTAGTTTTGAGGAAGTGGAGTAGTGAAATGTGAATTTGGGGTTAGATGCTCAATTGGTCTATTGGGATAACTTTGGTATGTCAAATGGGACTTGCTTGAGTCCCTAAGTTGCTTAAAGTTGTGCTAAAAGTGGTAGAACATGATTTGACTTCATAGGTTGATGATTTGTAAGTTTTTAAGTGTGATTTGGTTAGTAAACACTTTAGAATAAGGTTAGAAAGGTTTAAACACACTCAGTTAACACAATCTAGGAGGATTAGAACTTGGGGAAAATAGATAGAATTGGTAAGTTTTGGTGTAGGATCATAATTCTGCAGTTTTGTGCTGCAAAATTATGCAGACTCACTGAGTGAGTAGAGTCGCTCAACGACTGGTTGAGAAGTTGGGCACATTGTTTGGACATTTATTGCACAGTGGGCAAGGTCATTGAGCGAGTGTCTGGATGGTCTGGACCATTGTTTAGGGGATTCACACAGTGAGTTGGGTCGCTGAGCGAGTAGGTTGGGTCTGGGGGTACTGTCTTAAGGATTTGCACAGCAAGCAGAGTCGCTAAGCGATATAACATTGAGGTCAATCAACGAGAGAATTCGCTGAACAGCTGGTCCAAGTTTTTGGTTACCCTTTCTTTCCTTGTTCTTAATTGGTTTGAGATATGTATTTGTTCAATTGTGTAAAATGTATGAAGGTACATTGAAGTATGAGTATTAAGGTAACAAGTTGGTATTCAAAGTGAAACAAAGTATGATTTTAAAGTTATAAAAGTAAGTTTCAATGTGGAATATCTTGGTTAGGTTCAAGTTTGTTTAGAATGAATACAAGAGCTCAATTGTGGGGGTTATCCTGAAACTCCAGTGGTCTTTTATTCTCAAGTAGAGAGGATTTGTCAATGTCGTGAGGAGTAGCAGGAGGTCTTAGTCTTGGGTAGTGCTGTCAAAATAGGTCACCCAACCCGACCCACCACGGGTTGATCACTTAGTGAGCCAACCCAACCCAGTTCATTTATTAGTGAGCCATAAAAATTCGAACCTGGCCCGAACCACCACAGGTCAGTGGGTAAACGGGTTGACGCATTGGCTCACTTAATTATAATTTTTTTTAAAAAAATTACAAACTTTCTATAATTCAAATCTAAACAAATTTTACTCCCAACATGGGATGTTTAATTAGTTTTGAAAATAGGAAATTTAAATAATTTTTTCAAGCAAAAAAAATAAAATACTTTTATAAAATTAAAATTAAATTTTAATAAAATAAAATTAGGTAGGTGGGTTAGTGGGTCAACCCGGTCCTCTACGGGTTCAAGCCGGGTTTAAATGAACTGGGTTGAAATCTGATCCACATAAAAAAAAAATACAATTTCTTCAAACCCAACCAGACCCGAAGTCGTGGTGGTTCGAATTGGCCTGCGGGTTGTGACCCATTTTGACAGCTCTAGTCTTGGCGACTTCCTGTATGTCTCAAGACCCGGAACAGACTAACCTTGTAAGTGTGGTAGGATGAAACCCGTTGGCAATGACTTTGCAAAGCAGTAGAGGTCACCACAAGCACACAACCCGTCATAGCTTGACAATCATTCTAAGTTTGGACAGTCAAGTATAGGTCATAACATGTTTAAGATGTTTGGAGTTATCTATTCTATATGTATACTTGTAGGTGTTCTGTATGTTATGTCAATGTATGCATTTTTTTTTTATATATATATCTACCTTACCCTTCAATTGGTGTTTGTGTTTTGTGTGTGTTTGTGATGATCATCATCTTATGGGTGTGAGTAGAGGGAGAGGGGGTTTCTCTGGAGCAGGCTTTGGACGGAGGTGATGCGACAGTATAAACTAGTTAGAGTAATATTATATATAGTTTTGTATTAGACTAGTTATATATAAAGATTAAATTTTATAATTATTTTAGATGACTATAAGTTTATACTTTATATTTTAGTCTATAATTATTCTATCTTATTATATCCGTGATAACTCTTTTATATAGTTTTATACTATATTTTTGGTATGTTACATTCTACTTATCAACTTAACTTATGGAAAGAATTAGTTATTTTTCTTAAATTTTTCTTCCCTTCGAGTTATTAGAAAAACTAAAAATGACGGTATGGTAAGACAACTTTTTTATAATGTGATGGCTTATAATTAGTCTAATAAATTTAAACGAACTAATAAAGTAATTACATATAGTTGCTATGAAAAATTGTTAACATATCGAACTCCAAAAGAAAATAGAAACATCCATTCCTCACCCTTTTCATTTTAGGTTTTCTTGTGTCCTTTTTTTTTTTAATTTTGATTCTCTGCAACAGACAAATCACTCCCTTAACACTGATCTCTTGTCTTAATCTCTCCTCCATCCAATGTTATATGAATCATAAAAAATTCTTATTATTTTACCATTTCTCATTAATTTCTTACTAGCTAATGCAAATATAAAATGTCAAACAATTTTATAAATCTGCATGCCGCACACCATTTTGACGTTTACTATTAAATCAAACAAAATATATTAAGATTTTCTAAATTTTACAAGACTTTAATCTAAATTAATTTTTATAAGACATATTTATTAAATTGTATTCCACCTGTAATGATATTTTTTAGAAAACTAATTTAAGATTAGAGATTAAAAAACATAAATCGTGAATTGTAAAACAAAATTAAAAAATTAAGAAGAATTAAAATGAAAATATTTAACCAATTTAATCGATCAAATAAATCAATTACACAATCAAATTTCAATATCCTCCGATCTAATTTATATTTAAATAATATAAATCAAGATTAAATTGATTTCTAATTCATTCTAAAATGGAAAAAAATATATTTTAAAATACTCATGTGCGTTATATGTTTTAACTTATCATTTATTATAATATCTAATACTTAATATATATATATATATATATATATATATATATATATATATATATATATATATATATATATATATATATATTCATCTTAATTCCACAAATACTCATAAGCACATTTGTGTATTAATTTTGTAGAACTTGAGGTTTATGCCTCAAACGATGGAAACATTCTTATATAATAACTCTAATGCCAAATTTAGATTTTTGATACTAATAATCACAATTACAACAACCTATTGTGAAATGTTAACTATTTCACGCCAATTACAAATTGATCTAATATGTATTATTTATATTAGTTGCTTTCATACAAAATAATATATATATATATATATATATATATATATATATATTATTTTAATAGATTAAACAAGTTTAAATGGATTGAAGTTAAAAATTTCATCTTGACTCGTTCAATTTGGATGAGATTACATATCAATATATCGTATCTAAATTAGTCATTATATAAGAAGAATATAAATGAATATATATAATTTATTGTAATTTTTTATTCTTATTTGTGTGTTTTACATTGGAAGACTTGAAAATGTAATTTAGGTTTTGACATATACATACATATTTATTTGGTTTTTCATGTTATTCTAACAAACAAAATCAACAAATATCTTTTCCTTCAAACAATTAATTATAGAAGTGGCTAATGATTCATGTATAGTTATAAGTTGATTAGAATAATAATTGAATAGAACAATATAAAAACTTGATTATTATGTTTGACTTATTAAATTAATGTGTTAAGTCAAACATCTGTCTTTGATTGTGTGAGCCATTTTTTAGTGTATCTTTTGGTTTCAACATGGATTAAGACTCCAAAAAATCATATACATCAAGAGTCCCTTTACATCCTTTTTCTTTATTCGCATATTTCAAACTCATTGAACAAATTATCTTCTATGATCGATCACAGGATCACTACATGTTATTTAAAAGTTATAGTAATTCAATCAAAATTTCATCACTATTTTGCCTTTAAATTCATGTGTCCTTATGTAGGCCCAACAACTTTACTAGATGTATGTTTAACATTTAAAAGATACAATATAATATTTTTTTACTTAAATGATTTTATAAACTTTACTACAAACATAAGAAGCGTTTGTTCGAAATATAAAAATATTTTGAATTGTGTTTCAGTTACAGGTTGACGATATATGTTTATTATATTCTAATTATCTGACTACTTGTTTTTGTTATATTTATTTTAGAATCCTAGTCAAATTGAAAGATTATTAGTGGAAAGTATTTCAATATAAAAAATTCGATATTAAATATAATCATTTATCTTTTTATTTCAAAATATATTTATAAATTTTATAATATAATTTTGATTATTAATTAAATAATCATGATCCAATTGATATTAATCATATTTTATTATAAGTTAATCAGTATTAAATATAATCATTTTAAATAATGATCCCTATAATCATGTTTGTGAAATGGTTAACTGTTTGGATCATCCAATCTAAAATTACCAAACAATCATACAATACAAATTAAATTAAAATATATATCAGGTAATTATGATATTATATTTCTAATTTTTACTATAATTCTTGAATCAATACAATTATTTCACCATCTATTTCTAACCTATATAAATAATAAAAAAAAGTGATGTATATAAATATAAGTATGAGCATTATTAAAATGTTGATAAATATTATTACCTCCATCTGAATGGTAAGATATCCTAGTATACGAATCTAAATAGTCTCTTTAATGAATTAAGTTATGATGAGTAGAATCTAAAGATGGTGGTTAAGATTTTGTTAAAATTTGTTGAAAGTTGAGAGTAGCACATGTCCCACACCTTCCACCGCCCATTACCCTCTCCGTAGTCAACAGTCGGCAAGCCCTTTTGTTGCTTAGAACATTCCCATCTGAATAAATCAAAGGTTAAATACTTCTTTTTATTTTTTCCTTTTTTGTTAGTAACATTCGAAATGGTTCCATTTATTTTTTCTGTTTACTTTAGTCTTATTATTTATTTTTTTATTTATTTTAGTTTTAAAAAATGTAATTTATATTTAATTTAGTCTTTTTTTTTCAAAGTAGTTTTAAAGAACGTAATTTGTGTTCAATTTAATTTTTTTTAGGATAAATACTTTAACACCTAAATTCTAACAAATTTTTGACACCAGACACGTGTCATAAGCCAATTGATCTGTGTGTTTCGATTTTTTTAAACATTAAACACACAGACCAATTGACTTATGACACGTGTCCGGTGTCAAAAATTTGTTAGAATTTAGATGTCAAAGTATCATTATTCTTTTTTTTATGAATACAAATTAAGTAAAAAAGATTAAATTGAACATAAATTATATTTTTTAAAACTAACAGAAAAAATAAATAGAACCACCAATCAAAACTAGAAAAAAGTATTTAACCTAAATCAAAATATCTAAAAGAAGTTGCTTAAGGCTAAAAAAAGAAGAAGTTAATAATAATGAGTAGAATTAACAAAAATTCCAAAAGCTGGTTGGTGCTTTAACAACAACATTCCCATACTATCCGCTTAATACCTTTGCGTTTTAGGCATTTATGAAATTACACCGACAACCATTTAACAATTATGAGGTCGACACAACAACATTAATTACTACTGTTTACATTAATAGCGTTGTCTTTTGCAGCTTTGATGATGACAAAGGTGAAAAGCATCTTAAATACATCCTTTTTCGTTTCAATTCTTCCAATTCTCTTTCGTTTCTTTTCTTCTTCACCATCATTCATTGTCTAAAAAAAAATTGCAGAGTTATCTTGGTCAAAGTCCTCCAAGAATAGCAGTAATGTTTGACCACATCAAATTTTGTACTAAATTTATTATTATATTACTAATGTCTGGATTTTAAATTTAACTTAATTTTATAAAGTTAATTTACAAATTAATATTTGTATTAACTTATATAATATATATAATATTTATATTCACTTATATTTATGAGTGACAACTGATAACATATTAAATTTATTTTTACAAATAAAGTAACACTTAAATATTATTCATACCGAACTAACCTATTGATATTCCTAATTGAAATAACGAACAAACGTTCTCATTATTAAGACTATAACTAACAGAAACTAAGAAACTAAAAACTATAGAAATTATTAAGACTACTATTACACAAGTGATATACATTATACATTTTTTGAGACTTTACATAAAAAAATTGCATCCCTTCAAAGTTCATGTGAGAAGAACGAAAAGCTGGGAGAGGATTGAGCTTATAAAACAAGAAAGAGAGACACCAAAATATGCTCAAGTTGAGCTTATAAAGCTGGGAGAGGAGAAGTTGAGCTTATAAAACAAGAGCTTATAACTGATCTTGGTATTCATTCTCTATAGTCACAAACTTCTCAGACTCAGTATTCATGTTACAAACCTCCTTCATTCTATCGATTCTTGCCATTTACAGAACAAGCTGATAGAGTATGTTTACAGAAGATTCTTCGATGCTCAAATAAGTATTCTGAGTTAAATATTTTGATCAAAGTATGACTAATAAAAAAGTAAAGTCAAAACATGATAAAAATAATATGTATAGGAATATTTCACTCACCGTGGACTGTTATTTAGATGGACCTCGAATATAGGCACATTAACCCTTTGGTCCATTGGTCCAATGGTCATTTTACTTGTGGTGTTCTGGAGTGGGTTTTGACTAAGTTGCATTATATGTTGATGTTTTCAATAGATAGAAATAAATATTGGTAGCTAGCACTCGATTTTAGTAAAGAACGCATTTATCAGTGGATGACACCTAGTCTTTGATTAGAAAACCTTGTACTCGAAGTCCAACATCCACTATTAGACATACCAAGTTTACTCTTTTAAAGTGCACTTCTTAGTCTTCAATAGTAAGTTTATCCTTTACAAAGTATTTGATTACCATATATTCAACGTAAAATATTGAATATGTGTTTGGTTAGTTAATTATTAAAGAAGTCAAAAGGTGTATTTGATCATCTACACTACAATTTTTCTTGTTTTAATTTTTTTTCTCACTTTTCATCATCTAAATTAAAGAAAAAAGTGAATGGATAATACATAATTCAACCACATAATAATCAATCTTCTTTATATTTAGTCAAGAGACACAATTTATGAAAAAGAAAGTAAAGAGTAATAAAGTAATAATCATCTTGATTGTATCTACAAAATATTATGACATATATTCTCTCTATCTTAACATTCGTCGAAATTACAGTAACCACATAAGTAACAACATCATATTTCAGATACCACTACCTAAACCAGACGTATAGTTAAAGCAGTTTTGGGACAGCAACATCATCACATCTAACCAGTTAGCCACTTTACTAAACTGGTAAAAGGACCAAAAAGATGCATGTTTCTTCATTTTAATTCCAAGTGAAAAAATAAAACAAATTTTTACCTTCGTGTGAATCCCAACACACAAATTTGTCACCTAGATAAAAATAATTTCCATATGTGAAACAGTTAGAAGAGTAATTAATTTTTGAAGTTTTTGTGGGTTGATGAATTTAAATCTTAATAATAATGTTCTTGTTCGCATGCTAATTATTACTATGATGTACTTGGTCTTACGAATCAGGGGTAATTATTTCCGTTGAAAAGAATGAACTTTTGTAACCTTTTGCAGTGTAGAAATAACTAATATTAGATTAAAACCCCATATATTTGCAGGTCTTTTTTTTTTCTATTTTATAAATAAATACGTTTTAATTAAAATATTATTAAATTTTATATTTATCCTAAGTTCAAATTAAAAAAATAGAATACAAATATATATATATATATATATATATATATATATATATATATATATATATTAAACACACATTCTCTTTATTTTCTCTTTCCATTTCTTAATTGGTCCAATTTATATATAGAACATGAAAAAGCATCTTTTAAATATAAAACTAAATTACATAGTGAGATTAATGGGAATTTCTCTTAATATTTCTTTTTGACATGCCACTTTTTCTGCACATATAATTTTTTATATACTATTAATTAAATATAGTCAATATGAATAATATAATTGTAAGAGTTTTTTTTTTCAATAAAGATAATCAGTCAAATTTTTTACTAAAAATTAGTATCGGATCCGATTAAGACATATTTCGCATTAATAACGTCATAATTATGAAAGAAAAATTCAATATCAAATTATATTTAATGAAAAAAGTTTTCATGTATTTAAATTTCACGTTTCAGATGCATCAAATTATTAGTTTATTAACAAGTTTTCTTTTATATTTACTCTTCAACGAGAAAACAGTTCGAGGTATTTTTTTTTTATTGGAAAAAGGATTCATTAAAATTACAATATTTGAACCAAGCACATGCACAAGATTCATTTAGAAGTGGAAGTTATATCCCATCACAGATTTTTATTAATTATGACTATCAACTTCAAGAGAGCCAAATTAAAATTGAAAACTTCTTTTCAGTTTCTAAAATTAAAATATTCATATAAACTGATCGTATTAAGTTGACTTTAATTTTTTGATTTTTAGACTGAGATAATTTGCCTGTATTTTGTGCAACACTAGGGGTATACAACATATCATACATCATTTACAAATACATTTATATTACACAACACTAAAATATAAAGTTTCTAAGCTGATGGCCTAAAAAATAAAAAGAAAAATCTCTTCACTACGTACTTCTAAAATTATCTCTTCCTATATAATATGATACACATAAATCATACACATCATATATACCATTAACATACTATTTACAGAACATACCAGATATACAAGCATGTTATGATAAGTAGATGAAATGTGACATCAAAATCCTTTCATTCAAAGTTCATATTTGGAGGATATAGCTCTCTCAAGAAGATAACAATCTTATATGTATACAATATTTTTAGATTTATTTATACATACGTTGGGGTGACAAAATAATAATAATAATAATAATAGTAATAGTTATTATTATTATATACAATTTTCTTTGTTGATAAAAAAATGCGGACTTTCCTTAATCAGTGTTGTAATAATGTTATATTATTACAAAAGAATATTTTTTTACAACGTTAATATTTTTATTAATTAGTTAGAGTCTAATTTTTCTTACTTTCATTTTCCAAAATTATTTTAGGTTAATTTATATTCTTTATAGAGTTTTTTTTTGTTATGTGATCTTCAATAAATTAAATTAGTTCCTCTTTATTCAGGAAATACTGTTTGAGTTTTTATAAGCATATTTTTACTATAATCAGGACACATGGTATGTTTTCTAATATGGAAAAGTAGTGTAAATGTTAAAAAAGAATAAATTTAACAAATTGAGGATAATTAGAATTATTTTCTATAAATTACATTTGAATGTAAATTAATAACTAAATGTAGGAAGAATTAAAAAAAAAAAAAAAAAAAAGAGGTCAATGGTCAGCTACGGTAGATAGTCCACGCCGAATTCTTTGTTTCTTCTTTTATTACTTTTTTACCCATTTTGTCGCTTTAGGTTACATGCATGCTATACTATCAATGTTTGAGCGTACATTTAAGTCTAAAAGTATTATTTGACAGAACTTCTTTTCTAAATATACTTTTTTACCGATTGTAACAGTAATATAAATCTTCCCAACATCTATTTTATTGGTAATTCAAAATAAAGACTAAACTTTCCCTCACTTGTTTGAAATGTAAGCTATATGATTGAAACACCTTACAAAACATTTTCCAAAGCGTGTTGGAAACTTAACCTGTTCTATATTATTCTTTCCTCAACTTTTGAAAAAACTCATCAAATTCTTATAAATATATAAAAAAAATGTAAATAAAGAATAAAACTTATAAATTGATAGAAAATTGTTTATTTCAATTCGTTAAGCCAATGTTGTTTAATTAATGTTATGAGACAAAGGATGTAAGAAGTATAAAAATAATTTAAGTGTGACAACGAGTTTAATAAAGTAATAAGACTCTTAAATGCTAACAGGTTAGAAGTTAAAAAGTTGAGATTATCTAAATAAAAGAATATAGAAAATAGAAAAAATAGACAAATACTCTATAGTTTTAAGAGTTTTCATATTTTTTGTTAGAATATTTTGGCGTAGGATACCTAAAAAGTTTAATTTTGCCGAAATGAATATACCTTAATTTTCGTGCTACGAAACATTTTCCTCTCATTTACAGCATCTTTGGTTTTTGCTAAAGAAAAAGCCATCGAATTAACGTAGAAAAAGTAGAGTAAAATTGTCAACTAGTTGATTAACTCCACCTCTAAAAAGCTAAATCATACGTGTTTTCTCTGTTTATTGGTCTGTTCGTTTAACTTTTTAAGTAATAATAAAACGAAAGCAAATTGTTAAATCACTTTTTTTCCTCATAATTATGAGTAAAATTGAAAAACAAAACTTTAAATATACAAATTTATCGATCAACGCTATGTTATATACTTTTATGATGTTTTCTTATTATGATGTCTATAGAAGACTTAATAACATTTGTACCCATCAAATATTGAAATGATGGGATTTTAGTATTGTCTTAATTGTGTTAATCAAAATTTTTAATTATTTGAATTTATATATAATTACTTTTTGAGGATTTGATTTGATGTATGTTAGTGTACTTTTAGTGAACCAAATAACTTTGATGTGGATTTTTGTGATTTATAGAACTTACAAACAAACTGTTTTTTAATCTAAATTAGAATATTTTAATTTAAGATTTTATAATTAACACAATTTAATATGTGTAAAATCTATTTACATTATGGACAAATTTTAAGAATATACCTAATTCCCTAAATCGCCTTCTTATATGAATATTAGTTAAGAATTTATGTATTTATCACCAATTCATTGATGTGAAAGAAAATATTGAAGACGAAAGATTAACTAAAACATGATATGTTTAAGGAGAAAATAAGTAAACCAAAAAGGTAAATTCAAGAAATGTAAAATGTAAAAGAAGATAAATTGTCAAAAATAATAAAAAAAAAAAGAATTGATGAAAGAAATCAACTAAAACATTAAGTTGTCATTATATTATTTGTGAAGTTCTTAGAATATTTTTGTTGTAAATATAATTTGTTATACTATTTTAAGCATAACTAACCTATTTATATTTTTTTACTCTTAAGTCAAAATAAAATAAAGAAAAAACATAATAATTAGAATAACTTGTTCAATTTTTGTCTCATGAATTTTTTGATACACTCTGAGTTTTCAATTATCTCATAATTCCACTCCTGACCTGTTTCAATATCCTATACAATCATCCATTCCTTACTTTTTCTTTGATTTCTTCATTTCTTCTACTTTTTTACTCTTTTCTTAATTTCGATACCCTCAAGACTAGTTTTATCTTAGAGAATATTTGTGTTCAAAATGTTATTATTTAAAATTTTGTTTTGGCTAAATTTTAAAAATTACTTACTTAGATTTTAACATTATATAGTATAAATGTTTTGAAATTTTAAAACATTGAAAATATAATTAGAGTGAGTAGAATGAAATTTACGAAGTGTCAGCATGAGAACAAAATCGAAATAAATCTTGTTATAATCTCACTTTCTGGATAATGACCATCACCCAAGAATATTTTCTTAGAACTCCAGACAAATTAAAGAGTACTACATTCTCAAATTTATATTCCTGGAATAGATTTGACCTTCATCAAACAAAAGCACCCTTAGATTCTAAAATGGCATGCGTGATATAGACCAAAAGTACAATTATATTTATCAAACTAAAAGTAAAATAATATATATTTATTATCTTAAAAATATATATAACAAGAGTTTTTCCAACAGATGAGTGGGAACTTGAGAGAACCATTCAATCCATTTTATATAATTGATTGACATGTTTTATGAACACAATATCTGGAGTATAAATAACAGAAGTGGTATTTTTTTTTTCTTTTTTTTTGAGATTAAATACAGAAGCAAAGACAAAAAATGACAAAAATGATCGAGAGAAAATCTCAACAAAACACATAATCAAGTGGTCACGTACGTGTGAAGTTGAGATCAACCAAGAACATGAACATGAACATGTGACAATCTTAGCCTATCAAATAATTTCGACTGATACTCTTGGTACACACAAATATGAAGATTGAAACGTTGATGAAAGAAAATGATGTATTAGGTTTAACTGATTAGTTTGGTTGCATAGAAGGTGCGACTCTCCCAGAAGCAGAATTGGCAGAACTGTAGAGAAACTGAGAAACAATGGAGGCACAGGGTTGCGCCACCATGTTGTTCCAAGCCTCGTTGGCGTCGCGGCCACGTTTCTGAAACACGGGCGTGGCGCAAATGCGGTGGATCTTCCACCCTTCACTTCGGAGCATGTGGATTCTCCCAAGTTGCTTGCGTGCCAAGTCGCACGTGTTCCCCTTCACGTCCCTCACCGCCTCCTGCAGCAGCCTCATCCTCGTCTCACCGCTCGCCGTCGCCTCCCGCCGGAAGTACGGGTGAAATTCAGAAACCCCAATTGCCTTCCTTATCCCGCGTGAGTAATCGCCGTTCACGTTGAAAAACGGTCTCAACTCGTTCACCATTCCACATCGGAGCATGTGGTCCACGCGCTGGCCCACGTAGGAATAGAGCACTGGCACGGACACGTCGACCCACAGAAAGCACCACTCGAACCGCGGCCCGAACCTATCCACCAGCGCCTCCATGTACGAGTTGGATCCTCCCACCACTATCGGGACCTTGTCGCGGCGCGTTATGGACTCGATGGCGCGTGAAGCGGCGTCGCAGAAGTCGGAGGCCGTGAACTCCGTGTCGGGGTTCTGCGTCCCCAGGAGGTGATGTGGGACCCCACGCTGCTCCTCTTTGGTGGCCTTGTTGGTGACAATCTGAAGCCCTTCGTACACTTGCATTTTGTCAGAGTTTATGATTTCTGAGGGAAAACATGTTGCTAAGTCCACCGACAACCTGGTTTTCCCGCTCCCCGTTGCTCCCATGACCAGCACCACCTTCTCTTTTGGCCTCATCATCTGGCTTTGTCCACCGGAAGGAACGTTTTTCAGAGCCTGATGTGTTGGTCTACACATCACTGACATCGTCATGCTCGTAAAAGGGTCAGAAATTGAACTGGCTGAGAGTGTTTATTTAGTTGTATATTGCATATATCACGTATGTTGAAAGTTTTTGAAAAGAAGGGCAGTCATGAAATGTGAGATTGACAACATTGGTTGTTGCTGGTATTTATAGGCAAAAGGGATGAAATATCACTCTCTGCACCGATTTTTTGAAGATTGTAAAAGAAGGTCTAGGAATAATTATCAGTGTGAAGATATGGTGGTCATCACAATATATTCCAATGTTTAAATTCGTGGCGCGGTCTCTCGGGTCAAACCCATATCTTCCCTTTTCAACTGCATGTTGTTATCAGATCAGAGATTTTCAAGCCTGATATTATTAGGTAAAAGTATTCATTTCCTGTTTTTTGAAAAACAAAGAGAGAGAGAGACATTGATTTGTGGTGTTATGAAAGAAATGAAACAAAACATGAGTGTTTGGAAAAGTTTGTGTATGTGCTCTGAGGAGGAAGATAGCTAATTAAGGTGTCTGCAAAAACAACATGAGTGGACCGTGAGAGCACAAGGTTCTTTTTCTTTCTTTGTATAGTGGGGCTCTATAAGTAGTACAGCATAAAATTGTTGTGATAAGATCTTGTTATTCCTTTCTTTTATTATCTGCAGATTTTGTCTCTTATACACGTATAGAGAAGTTTGAGCTTGGTTAGCATCTTGCTCCTATCTCAAAAGATTATACCAAGATAGCCTTAAAATATATGGCCTTTTACTCGATCTCGACATAGATTCGATACACTTTTAAACACTACGCGTTTATATAAATCAGAAATACTTTAGTTACCACTTTTTTGGGGTGAATATGTCGGAAGAAACCTAGCTATCCAGCTGATTTCAAGTAAAATTCAATGGTACGGATGGAATATTTATCTAAGGACATTCGTTTCTTTTGTAATAGGACATTGATAATTAGAAAACATTTTTTTTTATAATATTTAAATATCGTGTCATTTTGTGGTTGGTCTTAAATTATTTCACAATGAATAATAATAATAATAATCATAAACATCACTATGGACCAATAACAGAATGACACATAGATGATATTCAAATGTTACTAAAAAATATTGTTTAAGTATCATTATCCTTTGTAATACATTGGTTTAATAGGTTCAAAGGTCCCTATATTTGAAGATTTGTTTCAATTGGGTCCTCCAAGTTTGAAAGTGATCAATTAGGTCCCTAATTTTGTCAATTTGAATCAATAAAAGTCTTTCCGTTAAATGCAGTTAACGCCGTGAAGTTTTTGAACATGTGGCACGTTGACGCTTTCAGGTGGCACCGTTTCAAGTGCATAGGTGGATTGTAAAAGGGTGAAATCCCTTTTAATTTAGGGATTTCACCTTCAAATACACCCTTTTAATTTAGGGATTTCACCCTTTTATAATCCACCTATGTACTTGAAACGATGCCATCTGAAAGCGTCAGCATGCCACATGTTCAAAAACTTCACGGCGTTAACTGCATTTAACAGAAAGGCTTTTATTGATTCAAATTGACAAAATTAGGGACCTAATTGATCACTTCAAAAATTGGAGGACCTAATTGAAACAAACCTCCAAATATAGGGACCTCCGAACCTATTAAACCTAATATATTTACTACGTTGAAATTTATACTTGAATAACTTTTTCAATAACTTTTAAAATAAATATTCGTTCACACATCTAAACTTTTTACATTCATTTTACATTATCTTTTATTACTTTTTACTTTCTTTCTTGAAAAAATATAAAATTATGTAATGTATCTCTATTCAACTTTTAATCGATTAGAAACAGTGATCCAGTCAATTATTAAGCTACTATCAGACACGTTACTGATGAATTGTGTAAACTAGGTTAACTCAATTGACATTGATGTTATAACTTCGATGAACCTGATAAATGTAATTTTGACATCTCAAATAGTTTACAAGAATCCTTTACTTAATTTATATGTTAATAAAATATATATATATATATATATATATATATATATATATATATATATATATATATTTGTATCCTATATTATGTTAGAGGGGAGGAACAAATATAGGTTTTTACATATCGTTTATATATTACTATAATAAAAGAGTTTTTTATGTTATTTATTAACCACAACTAAAAAGCAACCATAATCAACTAAAACCTGATGACAGTTTTATAATAAAATTGAAGTTTTCAACAACGGTTAACATATACTGATTGCAAGAAGTGAAATGGAGAGAAAACAACAACAATGATCCATTAGAACCATTGTTAAAAGATCATAAATGACAATAGTGCATAAGTTTTAGAATCAATTATTTTCAGAGTTGAATCTTCATTTCTATAATCAAAGTATACTAGATAAAATAAAAGATTATAAGCTTTTTATTATGATGATAAGAAAAATAAAAATTCATATTTTATTTCAATTTCCTTATTTGAAACATGAAATTGCAAATAAATAATAAATAACAATTATTTATTTAGCTTCCATTCTGTAAGACCATTTGTAACTACAGTACTATCATATAGTTTCTTTTGTTCAATTTTTTCGTTTGTTTCTATTACAGCTATTTTGAACTGTCATTATTTTTTCGTACATATATATATATATATATATATATATATATACGATTCTCACCTGTAATCATCATTTATTATTTGAACATGCACAGTCGTTCTCTCTACTTACAACTATGATTTAATTAAGGAATTATATAACTGTCGCTAAAAATCTTTTTTAACTGTCATTGAAAGCTCTTTTCACAGTGAAACTTTGATTTTAAAAATGAGTTTTGAAAAAAAAAAAACAAATTTGTTCTTATTAGAAGTTATTGAACAGTGTTTCTTATTAGTTGAATTTTTAAAACATGTCTTTATAATTATTTTTCTTATTGTTACATTACTTGTCTTTCCTAGAAAATTGTGCAACACCAACTACTACTAAATATTTTTTATAACTGATTTTTAAGTATACATATTAAGTCACCTTTTTATCTTTATGAAGATAACTCGTCTTATTTATTTAACTATTTATAAAAAATAACCATTTACATCAATATTTTTTCTAATGGCTTTTCTTTATTTATATATATATATATATATTTATTAACTGAAATTGTTAGAAAATGAAATTTCTATTGACATATAAAGAGAATTTAGACAGCAACATATGTGGTCCTGGGTTTTCCCAATCAGAATTGCCTCCAGCAAATTGCTTATGCAAGTTAATTAACTGTATTAAGCACCGGTTTTTAATATACAAATGACTGAATTAATTGATCATGAGTGAGTCCATCTTTTTGATGACAGCATAAGGAATGATCCTGTAAAACAAAACTTTGTTCTGATCAAAGTAAGATTACAATTAGGCTAGTGATCAAAATGGTACAAAGAAAGTCCGAAATAGCCTTCGCAGTTGCAAAGACACATTTCATTCATCTATCTGCATTCTATATTCAGCATGTGAGCATGATTTTGGTATTAGACAAGGTGAGTGGAACATGTTTTCTGTTTTGGGGAGATGTACTTTGCTTACCAAGAAAAACACAACTGCATCGTGTTATTTAATGTGAAATTTTTATTTGTATTTTAACATCTAACGTGTGTTTGTTTTTATCTTAGAAGTCTTTCGAAAAATAATCTACTGACAAAATACCAAAATATTAAAATTTAAGTCATATGATAAAAATATTATTTTTAATCTAAAATTTTAAAACAATGAATTTATATTTTTTTTTTGTGCTTAACTTTTTCATCTTTTATCAACTTGACTATTACTCACATTTATATTCCCACGATATCAACCAAAATTTGCGGTCTACAAGACATTTTTGGGACATAATCACATGTTGTAAGGCTCGAAGTGAAGATGTGAAGTTTTGAATGATGGCACCGAAATAGTTAAATTGGGGACAATAGCCTTTCATGTTACATTCCTATACAATTGTTTCAGGATGGCCCCAAGTGTAGTTTATAACAACACAACAACGTGGTTTGCTTCAACATTCTCTGTGACTCAAACATATTCTTCATTTGACTCAGAGTATAACTGTTACATGGTTTGTCGCCGGAACAGGGGAAGAACAGAGATAGTAGCACCGCTTGTCTTAGATCAGGCCCATTTGAAAATACAGGATTTGGAAACAAACACAAAATGTTACAAGCAAGATGATATTTTAACACCCAAAAGACTTTTACGCTCATGTGAGACTATCTTTTAAAAACGCAAGTCAATGGACTACAAAATATAACTTTTTTCTGGACAATGATACTTAGGTAATATTTTTTTATAACATTTGAATATCATTTACGTGTCATTCTGTGATTGGTTCAAAATTACTTCACAATTAATAATAATAATCATAAATACTATCATGGACCAATCATAAAATAACACAGACAATGTTTAAATATTATAAAAAAATGTTGTTTAACTATAATTATTCTAAATAAAAACATAACATATCACTTGTTACCATATTTCTTTACATGACTACTCCATCACTGCACAACAAGATTAGATTTATAGGGATGGTCTAAATTTGACAATATTTATGATGGATATTCATCAATGTTATGCATTGATAAATATAAGAAAAGAGAAAATAGAAAATTACTATTAAAATAATTTGAATGTTATCATTACACTTTAATAAATTTCTTATTTATAGTTATTTCAATATTAGTTGTGAGAAGGTTTATTATTTTATGATTGTAAATACTGTATAAAAGACTTAGTATTTTCTCTTACTTAAAATTTCATGTTAAAATAATTTTGTGGAGTCTTTCCAGATGATGTTAAATATATATTTGCTAAAAAAAATATTTTTCACTATGAGATCGCTATAATTTCTTACCATCATATATATATATATATATATATATATATATATTCAGGCATGACTAATTAACTTTATTTATATAAATTTGTACATAATGGATATAAGTTTAATTCAAACCAAGCGTGACTTAGATTAATTTTGAAATAAACTATAATTTTACTATATATTTAATCTATGACATAACTCTATTAAATCTATTACATCAAATAATAATATTTTGAGTAACATAAATTGAATGAAAATATTTTTATTTTTATTAATTTAATTATATTTGTTAATATTTTATTTTTTAAAATTTAAAATGACTTAGATAAAAATAATTAATAAAAAATAGATAAAAATATGATGAATTTAAAATTATCAAATATTTGTACGAATTAAAATCATATAAAATAATAACACCAGTGAGTGGGTGGATACTGAAAAACAAATAAACTTTAAAAATGCACTGAATAATTTAAAAGTTTTTCGGAAATAAATGTTAGACACTATATATGGATTAGGTAGTCTCCATATAGTATTGCACACTTAAAAGATTTCATAACCGTTTGAAAAGCTTTTAAATAAAAAAGTAATAATAAGACAAATTTTTCTGATGATTCATTCTAAACTGAAATACGTCAAGTTTTACTAATGTTTAAAATATTACAAATGAGTTTGACCACTGATTTTATAAATTAACCTAATTAATTAGACAATTTTTACTATTTTTGGTTTTACACTAGTTCAATTGACTAAATCGTTTAATTTCATTGAGTTAAACTAATAATTATTTTAATTCACTTCTAGATATACAAAATAATAAAATGTTTTTAAAATACAAGAATAGAATATCACTCTCTTAAAAAAGATAAAGTTTTAATATAATGAAAATTTGAAAACTTGTAACAATTTTTTTTTTCAAAATCCATACGATGTAAGCTTGAAAGAAAATGAAGACATCGTGAGAACAATAATAATTCTTGATTTTTGTTATTTTTTTTTCATGCAATTCTCTTTATATAAACTTTTTCATAAAAGATGTTACTCAAAACAATGACTTTCTTATAGATGTGTAACATTTTGATACGAGGTCATATGTCAATTATACTTCTTGTATAGAAACGTTACATAAAAGGTATTAAGAAAAAAAAATTCAAATTCCAATCATCGTATTTTTCCATTTCTACAAAACTTTTAAATAAAGCTATGTACAATGAATGATCTGTATAGAAAAAAAAGATAATACAATAGACAATAAATTATTATATCGTATATACATTAAAAGCGTTAAGCATGTTACATGTACTAACATTTAGACAAAGTCTAATTAAATTACATTTAGCATCTAGGATGCAAATTTGTTCCAAAATATATGCATTTCATAACGTTTATTCTAGAAATTCATTTGTTCCGAACTGCACTTCATGTGTTTTGAAAACTCTATTCCAAAAGTCACATTCTGAAAATTTCAAAAGACTTGTTCACGAATTTGAATATTTGAGGAGGTGCACGAAAAATTTGTTGAGGTGGAGGAAGTAAATGTCTTTATTAACAATATAATTACTTTTATGTGTCACTTCCACTTAAGGACGAGTCTGATCCGTCATTGACTTGTTAAAAATGGGTTGACCCACACATAGTTGAAGACTAAAGCCCTTCCTGCAACTAAGCGACTTGTTAGGCTGACTCGCCGATTCTTCAATTTTTAATACGGGGCTTCTGCCTACACCTTATTGTTTTATTCTTATACCCCTAACTTTTCTTATTCTTCCCATTTTACCCCTTTAAATTATATATTAAATAATTTAATATATTCGAAGGTAATTGAATTTTAAAATCCATATATAAACACTGAGTTGTGAAATTTGGTGGTTATAGCATCAAATTCACACAAACTAGATTTCTAAATTCAGTTGAGATGAGACTAAAATCACCTAAAGAATATTGGATAAAAAAATCTGATGAACATGGTATCTGATTAACATGCTAATCATTAATTTAGCATGTTAACATTCTTGGTGCATATAAAATCCAGGAAGAAGGTAGGTGGATAATAGGAGTAAACTTCATCACACACAAGACATGATAAACTTGAAACAAGGACAACACTCTTGGACAACACATTTTATAATACCAACACCAAAAGTAAAACAAACAACCCATCAGAAACAAGAACGAAAGATCCTAGGAACACCACAGTATATATATAAGCACCTTCCAAAGGTTCGTATCATATCACATGAACATTCAACATGATGGAGATTCTCAACCTAATAACACTGCCTCTGCTATTGCTACTAACATTAGTCACAAAGACGGAGAGCCAAATAAAACCCCCACTTATTACGGTGGCAAAGCCTCCGCGTCCACTCTGTGGATCACAATTTGCACTGGTGAACTATGCATGTTCCAGGTTGCCGTTCCGCCATGGAGCGCCACCGGCTGATTCTCCTCCACCCCCAGACGGTGAAGATGGTGACGGAGAGACGCACCACAGTCACAGTCATCACAGACATAACCACAGACATGGACACGGTCACAGACACCACCACCAGACCCCTGAAGAAGATAACTGTTGCCGGTGGGCGAAGGAAGTGGACAGCCAATGTGTGTGTGAACTTCTGCTTCGCTTGCCACCCTTCCTTGTCAGACCTGTGCACCAGTACACACTCAACATTGGAGACGCTTGTAACATCACTTACTCTTGTGGTTCACCAATCTGAGTCTTTTCTCGACTTTTTAAGGATTAATTATGCTTTTAGTTTTACTATACATCAATGTTCTGCAAAACATTGTTTTTTTTTAATAAGATTTACTATTATTATTGCATAAATACTACTGCCTATCTTAGGTGCATAAGGTCTGGATTTCTAGAGGAAATTGACATTAATCACTAAATTACTCTTTAAATCATGAATATAACCACTTAATATTACTTAATTCTTTATTTACCTATTTAATCTTTTACATTTAAAATTAATAAATAACAAAAAATAAAAATATCATAAAATAATACGTTTATTATAAACTAATTTAGTGATTATTTATATTGAAACTAGGTAGAATAAATTGATGATGATACTAGTAATAATAATTTTAATTATATAAAATAAATATGTAAGAATATTTATATTTTAAAAAATATCAATAATTATAATGTTTCTATAATTAATTGGCACACAATTAATATTAAGGAAAATGATATTTTAACACTAATCTTTGACATTATTTTGACACTACACACATGTCAAAATGTGATTGAACGATTTCAAATTAAAAATAACTGAGACAAGGGAATATTTGGAAGAGAAAAACCAAAAAATTTTTAATTTAAAATCGTCTAACTATATTTTGACACGTGTGTAGTGTCAAAATAATGTGAAAAAATTGGTGTTAAAATATCATTTTCTTAATATTAAATATCTTTTGGTGAAATTTTAGTTTTTCCTCACTTTTTTGTCATATTCTCTCTCTTTTTGTCATTTTCCCAGACTCACGTCACTTTCGTGTGGCCTACAAAATGAATGCTGCTTGGAACTTATTATTCAGATTGCACCCCCATAAAATCTAATAACCCAATTTTACCCTCATTAAATGGACAATGAACAACAGGGTGGGCATGCTCTTTAAGAGGGAGTACAAAATTATAACTCATGGGAATTAAAGCGCTCCCGTAAATTTTATATAAATTTAAGAGAGAAATTACTCATTTATATTTTTTTAATCAAACACTACTAAATTATATATGTCAATTTATTATATAAATATTATGACTGTTAATATTTATTATAATTACTAATATGTGTAAATATTTATTTTACATAACTAAAATTATTATTAATATTGTTTTTATAGTTTATTTTAATATTTATTTGTTTAATAAGTAAAATTTAAATATAATTCGATTTTATAAAATCGATTTATAAAATAAAATTTGTATTTATACAAAAAGTGGATCTGACTAAATAAAAATATTAGTAAAAACAAAAATTGAAATGTCAACAAAAGGAAAGCAATAAATCATACCGAGAAATTAAAATAAAAAAACAACAAATTTAAAAATAAAACATCAATCCAAAGTGTAATATATGGAAACAATAAGTATAAAAAGTAAAACAACAATCAAAATTATGATAGAAACAGTGATGAAAATAACCATGTTTTTGGCTTATCAAATTGTCGCAGAAAAGTTGAAAATACGATAGCGAAAATAAATATTTAGAATCAAGTTTTAAAAAAAGATTTAAAAACAAAAAAAAATGGAAACAAAAATTGAGAAAAATAAACCAAAATATAAATGAAAACTAAAAAATAGATAAGATGTATGAAAACTATTGAAAGGGAAGTCTCAAGTTTGAAGTCAAAATGTTTTGAAAGTGATTGAGAGATGAAGATGTGGATGTTTTAGAGTTTTTCTGTAATTGATTAAATAAGAGATTTTAAACCAGTATAGCTGAGTATCCATTTTCTTAATGAAAATAAACCAGTTAATATATTAAGTGTTTTTAACGTTCTTAAAATTTTAACCCATTATAATATTTCATAATTGATTAAATAAACTTACATCATTAAATGAATAAAGAATTCAATCAATTAGATATGCTACTTAATTAATTAAAATGAAAGCTTTGTAATTATTTTTACAAATATATGAGAATAATTGATTATATGTTTGATAGTCATTTCTTATTTTAAACTTTCAAAACCTTATAAGTAGATATTCAGATATTTCAATTAACTTTTGTAATCAATTTGATCAAAAATTATATTATGATTGACAAAGTTGTTTCACACTTTCAAAAGTATTTTCAAGTTTCAAATAATAAGAAATTGTTTTTAGTTTTGAAATTCTTCTTATCTTTCTTTGTGTGTTGGGCAACTCTTTTTTTACTAATTTTTTTTAATATTGTCTTATGGTGATTGATAAAACATATAATCTCTTAAGAATTAATGTAGGTTGATATTTTCTTTAAGATAATATCTTTTAGATATGTTGACTGTTATATTGAGTTTGTAATTATTGTTTGTTTTCTATAAATTTCATTTGATAACATAACCATTTTTTTAGAGGTGAGAGATTGAGAATTAATGTAGGACTAATTGATCTGAACTAATATAGATATTTTATGAAATTTTTTCTCTTGATTTATCTTTGTATTTATTTTGCTTTCCAATTCTTATGTTTATATATACAATACAATAAAGTTATGGAGATTATATAAAGATTATTTCTATTCAAAGTAGAAGTAATCTAATACAAACTTAGTATTGTCAGACACAATTAAACAATATTATGTTTAAACAACCAAAATTGTGATTTGTAGACATTTTGGTTTTTTTTATGCAAGTAAAAGTTCATTAAGAGTAGTATAAATAATTGAATATATGAAAGGTTAACTTTTCTTATATTTAAGGTTTATAGAAGTAACCTTTTTGAGATACTAATTTGATTGTTGTGTCACTTCATAAGTACCATGCTCCCAAAAACTAAGAAGGCTAGGTACCAAAAAGATAAGATAGCGAAAACATCATAGATCAAGAATACAAGATATCAAGAAGGCCCAAAAACTCCCACCTAAAGACCATCCTATAGAAAAGAATATGAAAGAGATGTTCGCAACCACAAAAGAGGTCATCCTAGAGAAGAGAGAAAACAGTCGACCATAGAGAGAAAAGACAATGTCAAAAAGGAAAGGAACATGCTCTTAAAAGGTGTTATTAACATTATATTAGGAAGATTTTCAACATAAGGAACATCAAACTGTACTAGGAAGAAACACCTGATGATATTTGATCTTTTAATGCCATAACCTGAAGGACCAAGTGAAGTATGTTGATCATCATCTTCACAGATGAAGACTTTCAAGCCATTAACCTTGGTAAAGACAATCCCTTGGTGTTGAACTCGCCAATTTTGTAGTGGTGAAAATGTTGGTGGACTAAGGTAGCTTGGTTGACATATTATATTGGAAAACTTTCTAGCGATTAGGTTTGTCAAGAGAAATATATATGCTTTACAATGATCGAATTGTTATATTGGATTCTCGAAAGAGCAAGTAAAAACCAAAGGTGACAAGTTTGACGAAAGAAGCATAAGATATAAAACTGTCGAAGTACGATATGTGATTGCTTATGCTAACACCTCATACAACGTCTTGTTAGGAGAACCTTCGGTCAACAAGCTTAGAAGATAACATTAACTCCACATTTGATCATGAAATTTATGTCATAGTAGGAGAAATTGTTACCATTCATGTTGAAAAGAAGACGACATAAGAATGTTACATCATTAACTTAAAGATAAAATCCACACCAACTAAACCAAATCGACGTTGACATAATGAATAATGAATTATTGTTACGATTAACCTAAAATCATGAGTGAATGATAACATGAAAACAAAACCTAAGAAAAACATTCCTATTAGAAAAAAAAAGATTAGAACACAATTGGGAGAAAGTTAGAAAATGGATAATAGGAAAATCATAAGGGAAGTGTTAAAAAAAAATTGAAACGTAAGGATTTGACAATCTTTTATTAGAAATCATAATGTTATTTAAATTTGTAATTAAAACAATTTGATGGTAAAATATGGTGGTGATAAAAAATTCAAAGTTAAAACCAAATTATTGAGTAATAAAAAAATGTGATGAGATTAGACTTCCTCTTAGTCTTTCATTAAATTAACAAGGTATGCATTTGATTTTTACACTGAAAATATCAAATCACTCAAGCACTCATCATTTTGCAAATGCTTGAACTTTTGATTTATATCCTCCTTTCCATCAAAGAACACAATAAGCGTTAAGAATACACTTTTGCCCCTTGACTAAGGAAACCTAACCCACCTAATGCCTTTAAACTTTTATTGAGAAAGCGTGGGTGGGCCAAATACTACCCTTCGATATATTCTATAATAAAAATAAGAAAGCAAAAGTTTATTCATTTCATTATAAAAACAATTAGTTTATTTTATTCAAGTAATACTACCAACCTTGTCTTTCGTGACATTATTTTATTACACATTTTTATATTTATTTGATATATAATATAAAAGTAAAATAATTATAAAAATATAAATTTTTGTATTTTTTAAAAAAATAAAAATAAAAATAAAAAATTTATCTGTCAAAAAGTGTATCTTTTTGTTTGGTCCCATGCTATAGACTTTATCGTTAAGTTACAAAATATAATATTATTTTATTCAACTACTACAACACTCGTCATTTAATATATTATATAAAACCACATTTGAATGTGATAGTTAAAATCAAGGCCGGATCCCTCAATTTTTTTTTTATATTTATATAAATTAATATATAATTTAAATTAATCTTTTTAAACTTTAACATGTTTTATATATTTTATATTTTTCATTTTTTTTATATATTTATATACCCTAAAAATATTTGTTGAAAATCCATCACAGTGATAAAAATTATCATATTTTTTTTTTATTTGAAAACAATTTCGATACAAATAACGTGCCTGTAAATATAATTATCTTCACTATACTAAAATGTAATACAATGTATTTAATTGTTGTAATTTGAATACAAAATTATTTCAACTTCTTCATAATCTCATAATTTAATTATTATATTTTTCATAAAATCAAAATTACTACTAAAAGAATATAATAATAGATAGTCACCAATACTTTCATTCATAATTCATATTTAAAAAGTTTATATTATCCATAATATCTATTTTAACAAAAGGTTGATGGTCGTGGTTTTCATGTAAGGATGATTTTTATAAGAAATAGATAATTATACATATATTGAAGAAAATGTAGCACTAGAAAAATTATTAATATCAAAATATATTTGAGATAATTTTTTATTCTTATGTTTTTTTCTTTTTAATAAAGTCTATTTATAAAACAATATACATTAAGATTTAAAAAAAAAATTCTACATTAGGTAATTTCTATTAATTATAGATTTTAAAAAGGAAAAAAATTAGAAGTACAATCTAATCTATACATAGCATTAGATGTTAGTGATGCATCAAACTATGTGATATGATAAGTCGTTATACAAATCTACACCACATAAATAAAATGTTTTCCTCCTATATATAACTTATCCACATCCAAAAGAGAAATTACACACTTTTTGTCAATCAACATTAAATATTAATTGTTTCTTGTCTTCTACATCAAGTTATCAAATCCTTCTCAATACCTAATGAAGACTTTTGAGCATAACGTTTTTGAGAAAGACATGGAATCCATTGCAAAGTGTGGTATTCTAGACTTTTTCATCTACAACGATAACATCTATCTTCACTAAAAGACATGAAATATTTTCTCTGTCTATTTATTTTGGGTAAGTTAATGCAGGGACTCCATTTAGCACAAAAAAAAAAAAAAGAGTTGAACGAAAACGGGCTACTCTAACAGAATCCACAATAAATTAGGCCTGGGCCCAACACAATAAAAACGTACCTAAGTTACAGTGACCACCGATACCGACACATTCTATTTAAGTAACAAATGACACGATCAAAACGATGTAGAATGGCAGGTACATTTATATTTTCTTAAATATTATTATTATTATTAATATCCTCGTGATGGTGCGTATGTTTTTGTTTTGTTTCTTCGAGGTTGTTACTTAGTTTGCTTTCCTGAAGTGTAAGCAACAGAGTATGTTGCATGAGCAGAGGATGGGTCTGATGGAGTTCCGACCAGGGAATTTCGTCTACGATGCTGAGGATATTCCATTTGGGACTGTCTGGTGGTTCATTTATGCTGGAATTTCTTGCTTGCTTGTTCTCTTTGCTGGGATTATGTCTGGTCTCACTCTTGGATTAATGTCTCTGGGTCTCGTTGACCTTGAGATTCTCCAGCAGAGTGGTTCCTCCACCGAGAAGAAACAAGCTGGTACCACCTTACCTAACATTCTCAACCAAACCTCCTTCTTCTCTTGTTTCTCTCTTTGACCTTTTCGTTCACACTTGCAGCTGCTATTTTGCCGGTTGTTCAGAAGCAGCATCAGTTGCTTGTCACCTTGCTCCTTTGTAACGCCTGTGCCATGGAGGTATTTTTAAACTTCGTTTTGGGAATTCTAATCCTTGATCAAATGGGTTTGCTTTCTTTGTAAAAATAATTGCTATCTGATTACCCTGCATAATTGGTTTCTTATTGATCAACGGAAGTAAATATGTTCGTATGGTAAATTTTTTTATCCTCGTTGTTTTCTTGAAGAAATTGTATTGCCTGATCATTTTCATTGTTGGCCATTTCTTGAGAGGGTTTAATTTAATAGTTCAATTCAATCAACCAACCAGCCAACCAACCTACCAACCAACCAACAATTGTCTATTCTTTCAATAATCAAAAAGGCAAAAAGGTACATGATATAGTACGGTACCTTGAATTTAGAAATCGGACATGTTTTGCTGGCTTGATTTCCTCATTGGAGAATTCTAGGGATTTCATTTTGCACTTCAGTTTGGTGTTCAAAGTGGTACACCCACACTGCTTGTTAATTACTTAAGGGTTATTATTTAAAGAAGATGGTAACTTTTCTACAAAATCATTTCTTGTTTAACTGAGTCAAGGTCATCATATTTATCTGTACAGCTCTTACAAAAATACAATGCTAATTAAGTGAGAACTTAGGCTGAAGAAATTGAGAGAAATCTCTGTTCTGAGTTTTTGGATCAGTTTTAGAATAAACCTATAATTAATTTGAAAAATCCTGAAAAATCTTGACGTTCTCAAAGAATTGTAAATGTATGCTCAATGAACAAGTTTATACTGTAGTCAAGTTGAAATTGATGGCTCCTTTATTTCCCCTTGGTCAACAAGAATGATGATCCCAAAAGAGAAAAGAGCTAAAAAAGCCAATTATAACAGATGTCACAGAACCAATAATTTATGTTAACATTGCTTTTAGGTAGCTGATGTTATAACAACTAATGATTATTTGTGGGTCCTTCATTTCGTGTTTTCCTTTCCTGCCGTTTTGATTTTGCAGGCACTTCCAATTTACCTTGACAAAATTTTTCATCCGTTTGTAGCAGTACTGTTATCTGTGACTTTTGTTCTCGCTTTTGGAGAGGTACAATATTTTTCCAATCCAGATGTCGGGCATCATACACTAGTATTTAAGCAGAAAATTACACTGAGTGTTGTTGCAATGTCACTTTGGAATAGGTTATCCCACAAGCTATATGCACGAGATATGGGCTCTATGTTGGTGCTAATTTTGTGGGACTCGTACGTGTTCTGATGATCATCTGTTATCCTATTGCTTTTCCTATTGGAAAGGTAAGGCCTATGCTTGTCTAAATTATAATTTTAACTGAAGAAATTATATGCAAATCATATCATTCTCCAACCCCCAATATGCTGTAAAGGTGATACACAACTTCACCTACCCATTACAATATTGCTTCTTGTTTTTATGACTCTGATTATGTAGCGATATGCTCAAATATATTTTTCTTTCAGTTATCCCAATTACTAGTAACCTTATGCCCTATAGTGAAAGGGCTTCTGACAATTTGGATCAGGTTATCTAAGGTTGAACCATTCAGTAGTCATATTAAGCTGTTTTAATTTTTTTCTCTGAAGACATATGCGACATTGTTCGTAATTGCGGACATTTTTATTCAAAATGAATTGTGGCTTTTGTAGATCTTTACATTTATGCTTCCAGGTTCTGGATGTTTTACTTGGTCATAGTCATGCATTATTTAGACGAGCACAGTTGAAAGCCCTTGTCTCAATCCATAGCCAAGAGGTATAATCTGTTTGAATTATGACCATTTTGTATAGCTTTTTAATTTATTACTGTTTTAAAAAACAACTTTGATACATTTTATAAAGGAATGCTGACTATTTCTCTATGATGAATTTTCTATTTCTTCAATTACTTCTGTTTCCCCTGACTTCTCTTTCTTTTACCATTGAAGGCTGGTAAAGGAGGTGAACTCACTCATGACGAGGCAACAATTATCAGCGGAGCATTAGATCTCACGGAGAAGGTAGCTACTGTTGGCTTGGAGAAAGGCATTCTGATAGTTCTATCTCTTGCCACTATATGTTACAAAGAATTTGACAGTTGTCATTTCTTTAAAGACTCCCTACATCAGAATATATGAATGACGTGAAATTTGCTCCTGATATATTTGGAAAAGTAAAAATATACGTGCCAATGAGACAATTTATGCCCCTAAATGTATGATATTTTGGCTCTGTGTTTAAAGCTGTAGAATAAGACTATCATGAGTGCCTAAGTTAGGAGAGCATGTTTTTCTGGCAAAGAAGTAACTGTCATATGATTTTTCGAATTTCAAATCTACATTTGTATGTATGGTCCTTGCTTCATCATCCATGCCAGTTCCTTTGCTTAGCAACATGTTCTGAAAAGCTATAGCTGGGTTCTCTTTATTGTTTTACGGTAATAATCCCAGTAATAGTAGTCTATGGATATGTTAATTTACCCACTCTTTCAGGACAACCCTCTGTTTCAGTTTCAAGATAAATTCAAACCCAGATATATCTATTATATTGGCTTGATTTTATAAAACATTTCTACATCATTATGCAGACTGCCGAGGAGGCCATGACACCAATTGAATCTACATTTTCCTTGGATGTGGCTTCCAAATTGGACTGGTGCGTTTTTTTCTATTGGCTTTTCTGGTCAGATCATGTAGCAATCTCAGAAGGCATAGTTATTTGTAACCAAATTATTGTGGAATGTGGACTACTTGATGTCACTTACCTGACACAGTTTTACCTCACTTTATCGGTCTATTATTAACCTGAACTTGTGTATTGTATGCGTGAATATTTTTCTCATTCTTTTTATTTTCCCATGATTTACATTGAAGTGGCAGAGCATGTAAATCAATGAATGATTTTGTAAAAGCAAGATATGTTGCAGCACTCCAGTACGGACAGAAATTTATCTGTTGTCTGGAATATGTGCTGTGGCATTTCTGTGTTATTAACTAATTACTACGCATACACTCTTATAGAGAGAACAGAATGTAATTTACTGCTAATGCCAATGGCTGTGTTTGAATTGATGAAAAGGGGTGGTATGAAGTGAAAGGAAATGAAATGATATTTTGTTCCATTGTTTCGTTGTTTAAAATAGGATGGAACAAAATGAACTTCATCAAATGCATTGCACTACATTTCATTTCACCCTAGGTTCCTTTTTTAATTTTTAATTTCCCTTCCATTTTGAATGTAGGCATTGACTAATTATTTTATATACTATATATTAAATTGGAAAAAGGTTTGTATTACTTAATTGATAATAATTAGTACTTCAGATATTCAGTTAATTCCTGCGCTTAATTATCAAGTGCTATATTTATCACTTGATTTTCTTATGCATATGATATATATTTGTATTTCATAAATGCATTGCTGATTCTGGGATATCACATTCCTTATTTCTTTGGACTGATTAAAAAAGGGTATCCTTTTAGTAGAGTAGTTAATGTGGGGTTAGTTTTCAATTGAAAGTCAGGTTAACTTCTAGTGAACCGTTTTTTGAGTAAGTTAAGGTAATTTATTTTTTGAACAACATTCCCAAAAATAAGGGAGAAAGGTCATCTAGTTACCTTTACTTTGTTATTTGACCTACATATATTTTGAGCTGAAGATTTTTTTTTTTCTGCTTAATCACAGGGAAGCAATTGGGAAAATTCTTTCACGAGGCCATAGTCGTGTTCCTGTATACAGTGGAAACCCCAAAAATATAATTGGACTCTTACTAGTGAGTTTTTACACACAGTGATTCAGAAATGCTTGAAAAATGTTTTTCTAGAACTAACTGCTAACAACATTTTACCACTCTATTTGCTAGGTGAAGAACCTTCTTACTGTAAGAGCTGAAACAGAGACCCCGGTCAGTGCTGTTTCCATCCGGAGAATTCCAAGGTTTGACCAACGGTGACCTTATACTTCGTCTATCTAACTCATTCATTCTACTAAACTGTTGTTCATTACTAATCCAGAGTTCCAGCAGATATGCCTCTATATGATATCCTCAACGAGTTTCAAAAAGGAAGCAGTCATATGGCAGCTGTAGTCAAGGTTACACGAGAGACAAAGTACCCTCTGGCAACTGGTAACATTGAGAAATCCAAGGATGAAGAAGTCATAAAGCAGAGTTCTCAACTAACTATGCCATTACTAGCCAGGTTTTACGAGAAATCAGAAAAGGTTGTCAATATTGACAAACTCTCTAAGCATGCTGCAGAACAACAATTTCAGAAGGATGTCACAGCAACAAATGGTTCCCACCACTCTCTTGACAATGTTGACGATGGGGATGAAGTTATTGGCATCATTACCTTGGAAGACGTGTTTGAAGAACTCCTTCAGGTAGCCTCCACTTGCACTAATCACAGCTCGGTCATTCACTTTTGCTATTGTTCCTTTAAGATTACCTTAGTTACATGGGATTGTTGTGCATTATTGGTGCTTCAAAAAGAAAGTATAATTTGTTTTCCTTAGAATAAAGAAATTTTTCTAATAATTTTCATCCTTGCAGGAAGAAATTGTGGACGAGACTGATGTGTATATTGATGTACATAGAAGGTGATATAAACTTTCTAGCTTGTTTTTCTTCATCTCTATTTCCCATTGCTTTTTTTTTTTTTTTTTTTTTTTTAAGTGGAAACTGAATATAAGAATAAGGAATGCATGATGAATTTGGCAGAATACGTGTGGCTGCTGTAGCAGCTGCTACATCTGTGGCACGGGTTCCTTCTGGCCGAAAGTTGGCAGGTCAAAAGCCTGTAGCAATTCAGAATCAGGTTTATGGTTTCTATCTCTCTAAACTTTAGGTTGGAATGGAAAGATGACAGTTTTGGACTATTTCTACTAAAAGTTTGGTAGAACTTTGAAAGAATTAATATTTTTTAAAATAACGTAAAAAATGGCTTTGCATTTGGAAATGGTATTTTAAAAGTGAGTTTAAATAATTTTTTAAAAGTAAATATATCCATGCTTATAAAAAATGTAGCAAGTCTCAGATGAAATTAATCCTACAAATTTTAAAAGATATAACGTCATCCGAATACAAAATTAAAAGTGAGCCTACTACGAAGTCAGTTTTCTAGCCTCTCATGCCAATCTTGAGAAAAAATTTACTTTCCATGCCAAGTCATTTCAAGATATTTTGATGAAAGATCATTGAAAATACACTTGAAACTTTTATGCTAGATGCTTCCATTGATACAGTTCAGGTTACAGTTATAGCACTATTATATGATGTAATATTTAGATATGTTGTATTGAAATAACGTTGCTTTTCATAGGGGAATTGAGCGATCAAGAGAAAGTTGGAAGAAGTTTGTGAAGCATGATTTAAATTAAAGAAGAATATCATTTGAAGATCTTTTGAATCAGACCACCCTTCCTGTATATAGTTGTGGCCATTGGTGTGTTTGATGGTATAACACAGGAAGGAGATGTTGGTCATACATTTTATTTTTGGAAGTCTTTTTATGGACATGTAGGTCCAATAGTATCTAAGAAAATATTATCTTTTCTTAGCAATTTTGTATAATTAATTGTTAGGAATAATCATAGTGTAACTCTAAGTTCCACATGAAAAAGTTATATAACATATAACAGATTCATAAACCCAATGTCTTGGGGTTTTGTGATAAAAGTGATGTTAATTCTTATGCCAGTTTGGCTCATGTCACACACATATAATTTCTCTTCTAAAGGAATCTTCTCAGAGAGAAAAAAGTCATCATTAATAACACTTCTGGCCTGTCATATGGCTGGGTTCCTTTCATGCTGAGCTGAAATTGGTGCATCTAATTAATTTTCTGTATGACTTCATTGCTGCTGTATTGTCTGTGACTAAGGTTTTGTTGTTGGAGCCGAATATAGTATGACAAAGATGATGATTATGGTGGGAAAAGAAAATTAGGATATGAAAAATGGTTGTTTCTCTTAAGAGACATATACCAGTATCTTGGCTTTGGCTGTCTCTTGGTTTATTAGAAGAAAATTGTTATGTCGCTTTCTGTTCACGTGAACTGTTCTATACATCATTCAGCCACTTGGATACCTTTCAAATCCTTTTCTCTGCATAGAGCAATTCCTCTTATATTTATTCATTCAAGTGTTTTGAGTTTGGAGTTATTCAATTGAGTAATGGAGAAATTAGACACTCTTTCAAAAGAGACATTGGAGATATTAGACAACAGTAAATAGTAAACAAATTTATATAAGATATCATATTAACACTCTTAAAACAATTTATTTATTAATCTTTTTACTTATATCTTATTTATTTCTTCTAACTAATATAGTTCTTATTACTCACCTTAAATTGGGGTGTGGTTGGTCGAGTGCAGTGCTAAGATTGCGACCAAACACGATGTTGTCTTCTTTTAGACGAAAAATGTCTGACAATAAAAAGGGTTTCGATTCAATTCAATACTCAACTTCCTTACACTGTGCAAGATTTTGTTCTACATTTTAACGGTACACACGTCACCACGCATCTCGTTAGAATCATAGCCTAAAAATTTATATTCTTTATTTCTTTTTATTTTATTTCAAGTTCAGCATGTGATTGCCTTTTGCCACTTTTTCTGTGTGGATGTAAATAACTTGCACCACAAATTATTCTTCATATATATATATGCATTGAAATATATAAGAATGGGAATTCTGCTCAAATTGTACTATAAATTAGGAATTTCTTTAATTTTTAAAATTATGATACTGTGACTCTTTGGTATGTTAAATCAATATCATTGAATTCTCAAATTATCATGAAACCATTACTGTTTATTTGTTAATAATTTAGTTGCTAATTTAATAAAAAGTAGTTATTATGATATGTTTTTAAAAATTAAAAGACTATATTAACATGTTATAAACAGTAAAATAAAATAGTAAATTGAGTCTTAAAAAGATATTACGTGGTTATGATGAATTGAATATAATTATACGTGAGCCAGGCGTAGACTTAAATATAATTATCGTATTATTTATAAGAAATATTATATTATTTTAGGACAATGATATTTTGATAATTTTTTTTTAACAATTTTTTAACAACAGGACACCTGTCATTATTTTATTGGTCTGTTTGAATTTATGTTTAAAAAAATATTTGAAACGGATCAATCATAGATTGTCACGTATGCGTTATCAAAAAGTTATAAAAAAAAGTTTTAAAAAGACTTTTTCCATTATTTTATGTTACTGAAAGATGATTCATTATTTTGGAAATTTACTTTTTCAAGTTAATGAAGAGTTTTTACAATACATTATTTTCTCAATATCAATTTCAGACATTAACTATATCCAACAACTCAAAAAATTAAAGTAGACAACAGGTAGAACTACTTCTATATACTGTCAACATTCTATCTTTCATCATTATTGAATCCATCCTATCATGCAACTTTTGCTATCACCCAATTCAAGTTTAACATTCATTTATGCTTAACAAACAAATTGAAAATAGAAAAAAATATCTAATGCATTAATACAATGAAATATAATGTCATGATATTACTTTCAAGATAATAAAATTATACATCTAATCCATATTTATTTCATTTTCTCTCTAATATTACTTATAACTCTTTAAGAAATGAAATATTTAATATAGTGAGATTATAAATCGTTCACCTTATATTTTTTAATTGAATGTAATATCATTTATAGATTTTTTTCTATATTGTTTCATTTTATTTTTTAATTAATATAATACTTGAATTAATATTATAGTTTTAATACAAGAAAATGTGAATTTTATTTTACAAATCGATTTTGTAAAATTTAGATAGATTTAAATTTTACTGATAATAAAATTAAGAATTAAAATCTATTTTAATAAAGTTTGTTTGTTGTTTATTAAATCTATTGATCATTTATTAATATCTAATTTTATTTTTAAAATATATCTATATATATATATATATAGATATTTAAACCAAGTTACAATTGAATTATGCAAAATTGAGTGTTAAATTTAACAAAGGAATAAAATTGATGAAAGTAAAAAAGAATGTAAGTGAAAACATGATTTATTGTCACACTCAACGACGGAAAGCACTAGAATCACTTAAAATCTAAAACAACAAAAAAAAGGCAACACAATGAGAGAAAAATTTAAAAGGATTATAATATAGAATAAATTTTGAAATAATAAAGTAATTACTAAACACTACTGCAAATAAAATGGGAGATCTTACCTTCTAAAATCTGACTCTGCTCAAAAGAAGCTAGATGTATACATTAAATTATTCAGATAGGGATTAGTTTATATAAAGGAAGCCATGTCCAACACTCTGTTTCCCAGAAACATTAGTGGATCATAAATCCATAACGTTATAGCGTCGAAATTGATAAAACCAAAATGCTACTAAAGACAAATTAAAAAGTGATTGTCATGTCAAAACTATAATCAATGGCGGATTTTACAATCACTTCACCTTAGAATCATTGACTCCTTTTCTTCATACATATTCTAATTTACACATTAATCACTACGTACGCCCTGCTTCATTCTTCTACTTTCACCAAAAACATGGAGAATTCATGAGCAAAATTTGGAAACCATAGTCTGTAACAAGATGAAATTACTCATGCCAGCACAAGAGTAACACAGTGCATCTCCAAATGATGTAAAGCCTGGTCCTCTGTTGGCGAATGTAGTTGGAACAGCGCCCCCAAGGTCGAAGCTTTGAAGCCCTGAGCGATGAGAACATGGCAGAAGTTGCTGTCATTGAAACTTGGGAAGGTGGGTGTTGAAGTTGAAGACGAGGGTGTGGTCCCAATGGCGAGAATTTAAGCATGAATATATATATATATATATATATATATATATAAATAGGGAAAGGGGTTGAAAGGTTGAAGATATGAGTGAAGGAAATATGTGGTTGATTGCATATTGTGGCCCGTGGGTATGGAAATAGGAGATGTCCCACTGTCCACCTAAGATATCTAAGTGACACCTATGACCTTGTCTCCTTATCGCCAAACCCTTTTGAGAAGGACTTCTCATCCACTTCTGCTAAGTAAGACTCTTCCTTGTCCGTCTCCATAATAACTTTTTTGCAAAGCTTTTTTAACAACTTTCTTATAATGCATACGGGACAGTTTATAATTGGTCTGTTTTAAATATTTTTTAAAATATAAATTCAAATAGACCGATAAAATAATAACACATGTACCGTTGTCAAAAAAGTTGTCAAAATATCATGATCCTAACTTTTCTACCACACTCTTTCTATATTTATCTTCTTCCTTCCATTAATTCAGATGTCCTCACACACTTATCATTTCTCTATTTCTGTGTTACAACTGTTCATCAACTTTCTTATTCATAATTCCACCTTCTCATCATTCATGGAATATCTCTTTCTCAATATCTTTTCCATTTCTGGTATCAAAATCTAAGACCGTATTCGATGAAAGGACTCAGATATGTTATGCAGATGAAAATTACGTATATTATTGAGAGGATTTGATGAGTTTAATTGATAGCAGAGTGACTTTTGAGAAACTGTTTCTTCATCTGTCACATGATTCAATGGGTTGCAATTAGCAGGAAATTTGATGTTTAAGAGTTATTTATCTTTCATGTATATGTATTGTTAGGCTATATTTTCTCTTACTTTCATACATTAATAATATGAGTTATTATTAAACCTGTTGTTTTAGGATTGATGGAATTGGATAAATACATAGGTAAAACAATGCATGAGTTTTTTTTTCTCTAATTTATAATAAACAATTTTTTTTTGTCTAAATTACATTAAAAAATATTTGTACCATAACATTTTATGAAAGTTGTATAAATCATTATTCCTATATATGTAAAGACAATATTATAACTTATTATGAAACTTCATTTGCTCACATTATAAAAACATTCTATACATATCCTTTATTAAAAAAGCTATTTTATATTTCTTTCATAAAATACTAAATATTTTATAATTTAATTTAAAAATAAAACATTTTTTATAATAATTTAAAGATTAAAAATATATTTAACTCGTTAAAAATACATATAAACAACAATTACCGAAAGATAAATATACTGATAGTTATAGGCAATTTCACAAATATATATGTCCAATATCCAAAATTCAAATTAGTTAGAAATCTCATGTTTGAAAATAAATATATAATGGGTTAACTTATTATATTATTAATTAAGTCTTTGTAAGATAGTATTAAATTTAAATTTTAATATATTGTTATCTTTTACGGAATTGTTTCTAGTCTAATATCTTCTAATTTTTATATCTCAGTTTTTGGTTATTTAAAAATAAAATAGAAATAGAAGAATATGGTGCCCATGAGTCGTGAGCTAAAGATCTTTAGGTAAATAATTAAGAGTCTTTTGTAATGTTACGAAAAAGAAAAAAAAAAACAAAAAATGTTTAGCAACTATATAATATTATGAAACGACAATAGAACTTTTTTTAGTATTCAAGATATTTACACCGGCAAATAATGTTGCATGTACATCAGAACCTTTAAATTTCAACTTTTTAATATTTCAAAAACAACAAAAGATTATTGCAAAACTTTATCTTATAATTATTGTTAAAAAGAAAAATTGAAAAGAATGGAGGAGCTTCATCAATTATATTCGAAAGTATAAAACAGATAAAATTGATTAAGTAAAAAGATCTCCGTGATATTTAATGTTTCTTCATGTATTCTTTTATTTATAGTATTTATCTCTCACTTTACATTTTTTTTAATCTTTTATTTCTTCCATGTCTTCCATGGCAAGTGTATGTCATTTATTTCTTATGTTGTTTGATTCTCTGTTTCTCAATTAATGGGAAAGGATTCTAAAATTGGGTGATCATCATATCTTTTTTATCTAAAACTTCAACAACCAAAAATCTAGGTCAAATACAAGTTTTCAAGTGCGCATATTTGAATTCATTTGGAAACAAGTATTATAATTTTTAATTCAATCGTTATTTTTTTATATATTTCATGATTTTTTTTCTATGACTTCTTAGTTTTGAGTTGGCATTGCTAATATGAGTATAGTGAATATAGCTTTTCTTTCCATGTGTTAGTGTATTTTATAAAATATCATTATTATTTTGTTTAGGTATTTTTTTAAATGAATAAATTTTGGATTATTAGGTCTCAAAATACAATTGAATACTTAATTAATTTTGATAGTACGTAGGTTATTGTTCCTTAAAAAAACAGTGTAATGTTATTGTTGTAAATTTTGATAGTAAAACATTTGATTATCGTAATGCAATAGCTTAAACGAATATATAATATAAAAATGAAAAGAAGTGTGACAGCAACTGAAACCTAAGCATTTCTCCGACAAACCAACAATTATTGTGTTTGAAGAATTCTTTTTGTCCCTTCAATATTCTACAACCTCTGCCTTTAGACTTACATCAAAACATAACATATTTTGTTTTATTCAATTTTCTTTTCTTATTTCTCAATGCCCTAAAAACCTTACATTGTATAGAAAATTCATCTTATACTATATCCCTACTTTTGTACTAAGATATAGTATACTTAAGAGATTGAAAACTTTGATAAGTTCATTTTATTAAAATTCTTTTTTTAGCATCGTTATTTCTCATTTATCTTCCCTCGCTAGTTTTTATCTTCACTTGTTTAATTTTTCATGTCATTCAACCATAGTGTCTTGATTATGTCGGAGAGATTATAGAAAATAAATTCAAAAAGAAAAGGAAGTAAATATTTGTAATTGCTACATTAAAATAGGTAAGAAAAAGAAGGACTTTTTTAAAAGTTGCATAACATGATTGATTTGACAAGATAAGAATAAAATTAAACAACTAAACCCCACGATTTTTCAAAACTATTTTTTTCTGTTTTCTCTTCACATTAAACGCATATATTAATTTATTAATTTATTTGTATCGTTAAGTTCAGTCAAACAAAGAAGCCATAAATAGAATTTGATTAATTTCTTTTATCGAATTTTTCATATTTTTCTTAAATATGATTTTAGGTTTTACTCTCCAAAATTAAAACTTGTTTATATTTTAAATTTTAATATATTTTAGTCATTAAATTTTAAAAATAAATAAGTATTTAATAAGTATTTAAGTTTAATCAAAGGGTATAAAAAGTTTGAGTACTAGGTTAAAATATTTATGATATGTTAAGTTAATGCATTTGAGATAGAATAATTATATTTATTTCTTTGTAGCTTGAAACATAAATAAATTTTAATTGAAGTCAAAATTAAAAGCTAAAAGTATATTTAATTTTTCCTTTTTACATTCCAAATATAAAATATACATAAATGGATAGAGTGTAAGTTAAAGAGAGTAGATGTGAGAAATAAAGATGAACATAGTAGATGGTTGAAAAGAAGAAACTTATAGAGTGAATGAAGTAATGGTGTATATATCATGTAGAACAAACAAAGTGAGAAAAAAAAAAATCTTAAGAAGACATGAATGTGTGGAGGGAGGAAGAGAAGCTTGGACAGAGAGAAACCAATGATAATGCAACAAATATCGATCGATCGTTGAATGTGACTGTGAGAAGACACATGCATTCTGATTTCCACACGAGGCCAGAATATAAGTAAGAATCATCATTCATCAAATCTACTTATTCATATGCATGCCCACAGTACACTCCACAGTCACGTGTACCGTGTCCCTGCATGTCACACCCAAAACCTTGTCACTGTCAAAACAGCTTGACATCATCACCTCCAACCTTTCATTTCAACCCTTCTTTTCATCTCACCTCCTGTTTTATCGCAGGTCCCACATCGATTTCTGCATTTGTTCATGGGCTTGGTGAAGTTAGTAATTTTGGTGGTGCTGGAAACAATAACCTATGATTTATAGCGTTCAGTCCAGTACAATGTAAGGTGGGCTTATGTTCTCACTATTCCTTTCTTCACCTCATATTTTATAGGTGCGCTTATTATTATAATTCAAGAAAGAAAATTATCTCTTAAAATTTTACACTTTCTGGAAAATATGTATTTTGGATGATATCCGAAATATGTTTTCTAAGAATATCTCCTCCAGAAACATGTGTTTCAGATTTTTTTTTAATATATCCTAAAAAGTTTAAATATTTAAAATTGTATTGTAAATTTGACTACAAAACCTTGCTAGAGTGAGTTAAAGAAATAGTTATTTTGATGAATATGACTGAAACTATTAAAATAGAATATATAGATATAATAGCTTGAGTTCTCATTAACAAGGTATGAAATGATTGAGTGATTGTCATAATGGTCACATGGTTCAGGTGCAGTCATTGGAAATTATTTAGGGAGGTTTATCTGAATGGGATTTTATCATAGAAGATAAGATGCTAGGGGCCCATTTTTCATTTCATTTTTACTTTTCTTTTTAGTATCCTATAAAATCCATGTAAGATTCATTCATTATTAGTGTTCAATATATGGCTCACGTGAAATGCACCAAATAATAGTGTTCATTATTAACATCTCTCTTTCAATACTTACCTTCCCATAATGGAGTCTACACCAGAAAGAAAATTATAATTGATAAAGAGAATATATGGAAATTTCTTTGTCAAATAACTCCAGAGTCCAAGTCAAGAATTATTTGATCCCGTTATCAAAATCTGGGAAGACTAGTTAGCCTGCACTTGCAATCTTCATTCATTACAACCCAAAGAGAAATCATTTTTAGGTCACAATCATCAAAACAAACTCCTCAAACTAATGTTCATTAATCAATTTAAGTAATGATTTACATCATAAAACCAAAACAGAATTCTAAAGCCCTAGACATGAAATATATAAGAAATCAACACTAGAAGAAACATCTACAAATATACATTCCTTATGTTTTGATCATCTTCAACAAGAGAGCACCAATTTGAAGTGATTGTAGAGTCTTTCAAGCCTCCCCCAATGCCCTCTTGATGTCGTTCTGTAAAGGCAAACGAGAATAGTTTCAAGTTTCAAGAGCCACACTTATCAACATTTTTCACACAAAATATCATTGCATATTCTTAGAGTGCCCTGTGAGATTGCATAATCTTACATGAGAGAGAGAGAGAGAGAGAGAGAGAGAGAGAGAGAAAGAGAGAGAGAAGTACTTCAATGGACAGCGGTGAGGTGGTTGGACCATAACGCTTTAGGACTTTCCCTTCCTTGTCAACCAGAAACTTGGTGAAATTCCACTTTATCCTAGAACCCAAAAATCCTGATTTATTTGCTTTAAGGAATTTGTAGACAGGTGCTGTATTAGGTCCATTGACACGTATCTGCAAATAAAAAGGAATTTAATATATGTAGCTAACAACATGATGCTAAATAATGGAATTTACAGCCATATGTAGTAATTAATATAGCAATAGCAAATATGCATAACTCACCAAGAAACAAGTCAACAATAATTAGCTAAATCTAGACTGTAACAGTATTACTAAATTCTCATTTGTAAACATAACCACAATGCCAACATGCTTTTCATTTGGCATCTATCAAGCCTTCATTGCTTTCAAAAACTAAATTCCAAGTCTCAACACAAGAACAGATTTTCCTATCTCTTTTCCTTCACCAATACATTTTATAAGGCTCATATGACAGTACTTAGTATTAACCATTTTCTAATATAAACAAAGAATTTAAGAGCAAGACACAAAATTGGAGGATAAGAAATCCTCAGGGGAAAAATTGTTAACAGATAAGGGTTAAAAGAGATAAAGAAGGCCAAAAAAGAAAATATCACAAACCATGTAACAAAATATGTTAATCTCTCTGAAGATCCAAGGTACACAATCCCCTGAAAAGATCTTTAGCAGAACACCACAAGGAAACTAAACAATATACTCAATCCCTAATAAGCTCAAAAAACCCTCCCCTGAAAATTCTAGCATTTATTTCCAGCCATGTACACCAATGGACTGCAAACAGTACAGTGCCAAAGCTTTTTGGCACAGCCTTGCCTTCATTTAATAGAAGAAAACTGTAACTCTGGACCTGTTCCTCATGGTTCCAGACCAACACTTTGATGTTAAATGACATGATTTCCAAATAACAGTACAATTCAGATAAGTAAAAAATATAGCACATTGTCTCAATGTTCATTTGGATTTTATTTCAAGTCAAGTCTTACCTACCATAAGGTATATGGAACTTACAACATCCCTATTTTAATGAGACATTGAGCGACAGGAAAACAAGAACTGGGGCTTGACTTTCTGAGACACTGTCAAATCCTACCTATTATTAGAAGTGCAGTGTATTTCTACTTTGGCACAAAATGACTCCACAAACATGATTAATATCCCATCAAAGCCCAAACCATTATATATATGACATTTATCTAACCAACATTTAGATCCGACTCTACGTAAATTTTTCTGGTTTATCCCAACATTTCCCACTATTCCAATTATTGCCGAACAGTTTTTGAAAATGATGTGATCGATTTCTCCTCTTTTGCAATTAGTTTTGCTACAACATCGGTTGCTGTAACTAATTGTCTACCCTTTCCAAGCATATTATTAATACTTTTACTTTTAACTTTTTTGGTTCCTTATCCTTTTCTTGACATCTTCCTAGTGTTCGTGTGAATTGATGCAGACCATGTCTAAGACAAACATATAACAGGCACGGCGACTAATCAGTAATTCTGAGTTCAGGCAGATTGCAAATCGTAGATTTATTTCTAATCCAGATACCTTTTTGTTATTTTCCTTTTAACCCTTAACCCTGATCATATATTTAGCTTCAGTGTAGTAACCCTTCAAACTTCCATCGGAAAACATACCAAGGAAATACTGTCATCGCTTCAATCTGCACTACTCATGGCACTGCATTAAGCAAAGTATGGCAACAATACCTCCCTCTGCCAAAAGTGCCAAAAGTTTACCAATGTAGTCCGTGTTGCCAACTTGTCATAGTAGCATTTGCATGCTCAAATCCCAATCATGTCTCTCAGCCAACAGCAAAATATTTATCTCATTGTTTCGTTACTTAGCTAATACCATTAAGCAATCCTTTACATGAAACTCCACAGCAGCAGCTCACGTCTCAAGAACTCAGAATAATTTAGAGTTGCCTATTGGCAACCTCTATCACACACCTTTTCACTCCATTAACCAAATTATTCGTATGTTCTCCAGGCCTAATAAATAATAAAAATGACACAGAACTAGATGTCTAGATCACAGTTTTAACTTTTAAAGGATCCTAAGTTGTATTCAGTGGACTCAAGCAATAGGGCTTGTTATTCCTTCCCGTTTGAAAAATACTAATGACTACCAACTTAAAGCTACTGCACCGATCGGCATTTGATTACAAAATAAAATTAGAACAGCAAACCAAAAAATCAATTTATCGTCTTTCTATTCCAACATCTAGGGCACAAAATCAAGCATTAGATCATCCAGATGCCTTACACAGACAACCAGCATCATACATACCTTTCCAAAAATGGGATACTCGGCCTTGTACCTTGTACAGGCAAATTGCTCTGCCTCCAGGCTATTCCCCGGCTCTTGCTTCAAAAACTGGTTGCATGGAAATGCCAGTATCTCAAGACCTGAGATCAACCAACAAAACACTCTAAAATATGATCAGTTAAAGATATTCCTTTCAAGCCCTTCAATCTGACCAATTTCAAAAGTGATTGGTCACTGAAAATACACAAATTTAGGATCCAAGAACATGCAAGCCCAACAACTAAACCAAAAAACAGCACCTTTGTCTTTGTATCTGCTGTAAAGCTCAGTTAACTGGGTGTAATTGGAATTCGTAAATCCACTGTAATTCACACCCACAGAGTTAATCAGTTAACCCAGGAGCAACAAAAGGAAAAAGAGAAAGAAAGATCGAATTTTTATAACAAACACAGAAAATTGAGTTAGAAAAAAGAGGGTGCAAAAAAAAAAAAATACCATTTTGAAGCAACGTTAACTACAAGCAGAACCTTCCCCTTGTAGGTGGTGAGGTTCACGTCTCTTCCCTTGGGATCCTGTGCCAACCATGAACCATATAATAAGAGATTTCTATAATTGTTTCCAAAATGAAATAATAAAAAAATAAGGGTTTTCTGATGTTGAGATTCTGAGTATCGCCTCTACCTTGACCGAGAATTCATGGATGGAATTTTCCGAGACTGATTCCGCAGCACCCATTTCTGAAAAATTCACAATTTTCTCTATCTCTTAGCTTTCTTAATTTAGACGGTACACTCTGTATATGCTAATATTTGGGTTTACCAATTTGTACTCTCTTTAACTCTTTCACTTCAGATTTCATTCATTAGGTTAACTGTCCTCCAGCATTGGCAGCTGGACCACTTTTGCGTTTTCCCACATTCAACGGTTTCTAATTCATTGCTAACTTCACCGTTATCAATTTTTTTCCTTTTTTCTTTTTTTTTTTTTCTAACTGTCATCTTCTTACTTTAGAAACTATAAGTTAATTTATATCAATTTTCCCACATTCATTAAATAATATATAAGTTAATTAAAAATGGATGAAAAGAAAAGGAGTAGAATTGTTATGTTTTCTTGAAACTAATATTTAAATCTTTACAGTTTCTCTTTATCATCTCAGATTATACAATATTATTTAAAAAGAGAAGTTACTTAAAAACCGTTCATTTATAGAAGTAAAGTAACAGACCATTTATTCATGATGGTCACTTTTCACAAGATAAACCTGTAAAGTTCTTACATATTAAATTATAACACGGCCTTCTAATTCTAGGTGAAGAAAAGCCTGAAATTTTTTTTATATGGTAAATGGTTAGTCATAATTACACTTCTTTAAACTGATCTTCAATTCTTAATTTTGAGACGAAAAAGAAAACAAAAAACAAATTTGACTCTTTTACTATAGTTAGACCATTCAAATGAATTTTAAAATGATTTTAATAATCTAATCATTAAAATTAATATCTAAGCGTTTATATGGTTGAAAAGATAAATATATAAAAGAAAATGTTTTATTTGTCATTATCGTAAAAAAATATGGTGGTGTCTGTTAAATCTCAAGATAAAAATGACTCTAAATGTGCTCTGTGAGAGAATGTCTTTTATTAATGCAGAGGAGTTGACTTATATAAGCCTTACATGACAGGAAAAGCAAACTGCAACAGAGCCACTATCTTAATGACTATTAAACTGCAGTAAAAATCTTAACTATCTCCTAAATAATAGGACAATCTAACAGCTCTTTAATACTAGAGCTTTATTAACTGACACACGTAAATTAACTGACACACGTAAACAATAAATTGACTAACATTCCCTCCCTAAGCTACNTGCCTCGTCTGATGCATTTAGCTTACTTNAGTGGCTTTCACAACTCCAAGCATGCTTCGAATCCTTTCAAATTGATCNAGTTTTAGAGGTTTGGTCATAATGTCTGCTACCTGTTCATTTGAACTGCAGTATACTAGGCTGACTACTTGATCATTCACCAAGTCTCTGAGAAAGTGGAATCTTACTTCAATATGTTTGCTTCTTCCATGGAAAACAAGATGTTTTGACAGTTGGATAGTAGAGTTGTTGTCACATAATATTTTGGTATCCTTCTTTTCTTTCGAACCTAGGTATTCTAAGATTCTTCTGAGCTAGATACATTGACATGCACAGAGAGCTGCAGCAATATATTCGGCCTCCGTAGTGGACAAACTTACAACAGGTTGCTTTTTTGAAGCCCATGAGACAGCTGCAGACCCAATTATGAATACTGAGCCAGATGTGCTTCTTCTATCATCTAAATCTCCTGCATAATCACTGTCAGTGTATGCTATGAGACCACTTTTACCTTCCTTTTTATAAAATAAGCCATGCTCGGTGGTTCCCTTAAGATACCTTAAGAACCTTTTGGTTGCTACCCAATGTGACTCTTTTGGGTTAGCCATGAACCTGCTTATCAGATTTACTCCAAGCATCAAATCTGGTTGAGTTATTGTCAAGTACATGAGACTTCCAATTACTTGTCTGAATTTAGTTGCATCTACTGCAACACCATTTTCATCCTTTGAAAGCATGCTACCTGGAACAATGAGATTCCTTACAAGATTACTATCTGCCATGTTGAATTTGGCTAGAACCTCACGGGCATATCTTTTTTGACAAATAAAAATCCCAGCATTACTTTGGATGACTTCTACTCCGAGAAAGTATCTCATTTTTCCCAAATCAGTCATGTCAAATTCCAACATCATTGAACTTTTGAATTCCTCACACATGTTCCTACTATTCCCAGTAAAGATTAAATCATCAACATAAAGGCTAACTATTAAAATATTACCATTATCCTTTTTGGTGAATAATGTGTGTTCATTGGAGCATCTTTCAAATTGTTCCTTTGCAAAATAGGCTTCAATTTTGCTATACCATGCTCTTGGTGCTTGTTTAAGCCCATATAATGCTTTCTTTAACATGTATACTTGATCTTCTTTTCCTTTCTTGATGAAACCTGCAGGCTGTTGGACAAATACTTCTTCTTGAAGGTCACCGTGTAGGAATGCGCTTTTTACGTCCAATTGAAACACTTCCCATGCACTTTGAGCTGCCAAAGCTAATAGTACCCTCACAATATCAAGTCTAGCTACCGGTGCAAATACCTCTGTGTAATCTATTCCATATTTTTGGGCATAACCTTTGGCCACTAATCTGGCCTTATGCTTTTCAATATTGCCACTTTCGTTGAATTTTGTCTTAAAAATCCATTTAACTCCAATTGGTGTAACACCTTTTGGAAGATCAATAAGCTCCCAAGTGTTGTTCCTTTCAATTGCTGCCATCTCTGTATCCATTGCCTCCCTCCACTGCTTGCTTTTACATGCTTCTTCAAAGGAATGTGGATCATCAGCGTCAGTTGCTATCATTGCCATGAAGTTTTCTTCTTCGGTTTCTGCTGATAGATTGGTTTCAAAATCAGCCATCCATGCAGGTTGTTTCCGTAATCTTGTTGTGCTTCTTTCACTTGTCCTTGTTGCCCTNCCTTCAACTTGATTATCTGNTGTTTCATGTTGTACACNGTCTGCATCTTCTTGTTCTGCCTCGGGTTCTGTGTCTTCTTGTTCTACCTCGCTTTCCTTGTCTTCCCAATCAAGGATCTTTGCGTTATCTTTTTCTACATGTTCGTGCCAATTCCAGCTTTTCTCTTCTTCAAATACTACATTTCTACTCACAATGACTTTCTTTGAGATGGGGTCATATAGTCTGTAGGCTTTGGACTCATCACTTACACCCAAGAAGATACATTTTTGNCTTTTGTTGTCTAGCTTACTTCTTTTCTGATCTGGAATATGAGTGTGTGCTACACAGCCAAATATTCGAAAGTAGTCAACACATGGCTTTATGCCGCTCCAGGCTTCTTCTGGAGTATGCTCCTCTACTGCAGAAGTTGGACTTCTGTTTTGAACATGTACACACCACCGAACTGCCTCGGGCCAGAAAGATTTTGGAACCTGCTTCTCGTGTAACACTGCTCGTACAGCGTTCATGATGGTTCAATTTTTGCGTTCGGCAACTCCGTTTTGTTAGGGAGTGTAGGCAGCCGTCAATTGCCTGGAGATACCTTGATCAGTGCAGAATTCAGCAAACTCCTTAGAGGTGAATTCACCACCTCTGTCTGTTCTTAAGCACGAAATGAAGGTACCCACTTCCTTTTCAACCCCAATCTTGAAGCTTTTGAAGACATTGAAGCTTTTGGACTTTTCGTGTAGAAAATAAACCCAAACTTTTCGTGAGTAATCATCAATGAAGGTTAGAATATACCTTTTATTACTGTGTGAGGGCGGTGTGATGGGACCGCAAATGTCTGCATGGATTAACTGAAGCTTCCTTGAGGCCCTCCACTTGCTTTGCTTTGATATGGAATCTCGCTGTTGTTTACCAACAAGACAAGTAGTGCAAATCGTTTTGGCGAACTTCAGAGAGGGGAGTCCAAGCACCATTTGTTTGCTTGCAAGAATGCTTAACCCTTTAAAATTAAGGTGCCCGAAGCGACTATGCCATAGTTGAGTTTCCTTTTCAATATCTTCATTAGCTTGGAAGCACATGGGGTGTAGTGATGCTGTTACATAGAACATCCTATTNCCTTTCATGTTAGTGTGCAAAATTAAGCCTTTATCTGGGTGGAATATCTTNCACGTGCCATTTTGAATTAGAATGGCTAAACCCTTCTCTTGAAGTTGCCCTAGGCTTAGAAGATTTGTCTTAAGCTCAGGAACAAGATAGACGTCTGATATTACATGGGAGATGCCATCAATTTGTATTCGAACGTTTTCTTTTGCAACCACGACCATTGTGGTGTCAATTCCTAATTTAACAGTTTTGTTAAATCCTTCTTCTATGTCTGCAAACCAATGTTTGTTTCCAGTCATATGATTACTGCACCCCGAGTCCAGAAACCAATCCTCTTCTTGTACAGTTTGTGGTGACTCTTCATACGCCACTAACAGAACCTCTTCTTCTGCCTCCTCAAGTGCAAAGTTGGCTTTCTTCTCTAGCTCTGGACACTCGTATTGGAAGTGACCCAAGTTGTGGCACTTAAAGCATTCAATAAGTGCTTTGTTCCATGGTTTCACCATTTGATTTCATTTTGTTGACTACACTTAGAGTCCTTGCTAAGTAGCTATCAATCTTTTTGCCTTCTTTCATGGTTAGTAATTCAAACTCTCGTCGTAACGCTTGAAGTTGGGCTCTCTTCACTTTAGTAGATCCTTGATATTTTTGTTGCATGGACTGCCATATGGTCTTTGAGGTGCTCTTATCCAAAATAGTTTCCAGAATCTCCCTGTCAATGGCTTGAAATAGGTAGTTTTTCACCTTCAAGTCTTGTAGTTTGGCATCTTCCACCTTCTTCTTGTGTGCTTCTCCCCAGGGTGTGGTTTCAACTACAGGTATGCCTTCTTCTACGAGGTGCCATAACTCCTTGCTTCGTAGAAAATTTTCCATCGTCATAAACCAGAAGTCATAATGGCCATCGAACCTAGGAATAGCCGGCTGAACAAACTTCTCTGACGTAGACATCCTTTGCACTCACAATATTTTTCACTCAGTGTATATTTCACTCACTGTTCTCTCAACGTACCAGGCCCCTTGCGGAGCTCTGATACCAAATGTTAAATCTCAAGATAAAAATGACTCTAAATGTGCTCTGTGAGAGAATGTCTTTTATTAATGCAGAGGAGTTGGCTTATATAAGCCTTACATGACAGGAAAAGTAAACTGCAACAGAGCCACTATCTTAATGGCTATTAAAGCGGAGTAAAAATCTTAACTATCTCCTAAATAATAGGACAATCTAATAGTTCTTTAATACTAGAGCTTTATTAACTGACACACATAAATTAACTGACACACCTAAACAATAAATTAACTAACAGTGTCTGATTGTTTCCTCTTTGTTCCCTTCTCATACATAACTTATACTATTATCATATTGTCTTTTTGGAAAATTGTTAGACTTTAATGCCATTTTGGATAAAACTTCTTCGTAAGAGATTGTAATAACCTTTCTTTTTTTTTTACAATGCAAGGCTTGCAATGTTCACTTTTAGTTCTATCTCAAATATCCGAAAAAGATATTATTATCTTAAATGATTCATGAGTCTGAAACTTTATTATATACAAAATCCTCAACAAAAACAAGTGTAAAGCAAACTTGTATTCATGTGAAGAAGAGATAATATAAGTTATATATTTTGAACTTTCAAAAAGACATAAGATTTAAAAGAAAGATGTAGAGAATATATATCAATCACATTTTTATTCAAATGATGATACAAAAGGGAGAGATTCTCTTTTATAAAGGAACCTATGTAGATTTCAAACTTCAAACTTAATTATAGATTTCAAACTTCAAACTTAACTATAGATTTCAAACTCCGTTAGCCTAGACACCAAAATACATTTAACATAATTTGAAATTCAAATAAAGTAAAAATGACACAATCTTATCAAAATCAAACAAAATATGCGAAAGTGATCTTCTTAGTGAGATAGTGAATCTATCACTAATTAGATTCTTTTACTTATTCAAACATGACATTATCCCAGTCAAAAGCAAGTAAAGACTGAACAATTCATTTGTCATGCTTCACTGCAAGTCATACTCCCAACTAGTGGATCCCAATAAGGATACATGTGCTTGTGAATCATCACTTTCATCCATTAGTTCTTCCTTGCAATTATCAATCAGATCTTTAGCCTTTTAGAAGGTTTCTTCATAAACTTAATATATATAAGCATAATATTATGTGACAGACTTGAAATTTCTTATCTATTAAGTGTTGTCTTTTTTTGGAATAATTATATTTAAGGGATTAAAGTTGAGTGATCTTTGAAAAGAACTGACAATATTTGAATCTAAGGGTTTAGGATGACAATTATTTATACTTCATATAGATTTTCGACTAGTTGAATCTTGAATCTTGTAACTCTCATCTAATGGATAAGTTTCAAAAGATCCTTACATGTATGTTTCATTTTTAGACCACAACAACCTAATTGGATTCTTGGAATATGGACAATGGATGATGAATATAGAAACTAAAGAATTAAGAGAAACTTGGGATAATCTTCTCAATTCTTCAAATTCTATAGTTATTTTTAAGATAATGATACTTTGACAACATTTTTTTTTACTATTTTAATATCATCTACATGTCACTCTGTGATTGGTCCATGGTGGTGTTTATGATTATTATTATTATTATTGATTGTGGAGTAATTTTGAACTAATTAGAGAATAACAAGTAGATGATGTTAAAATGTTGTTAAAAAAATGTTGCCAAAATATCATTTCCTTACTTTTTATTATTGTTGCTAGGAGAAAATCATTCTAACAAGATTAAAAAATAGTAATCATCTTTGTAAAGATGAGTGAAGATGTTGTAAGTAAAGAATGGGGTAGAGTATTGGATAATATTGCACCAAATTAACCAAAGAGTTGGTTCACAAATATCCCATCCGGTGCCATAGAATAATTCAAAGATTCCTCTAAATCAAGTTTCTGGAATAAAAATGTTTGTATTTTATGGTGTCATGGAAGAAAGAAAAAAATCCTTGTTTTGGCATATTTAAGGATTTCAGCAGGGGATATACCTTTCCATTTTTGGATTTTGAAGATAAATGTTTTAGCATTAATATGAGAGGGAAAACATGAGACTTAAATATATTGGATAGATTTCCTTGGTCTGGAGAGGAAATCAAGTATTAGGTTGCAGTTTCCCCTTAATATGTTTGACTGAGAAATCATATCACAAAAACCATTCCTTTAATGAGTATTTGAGGATCTGGAGGCATTTTGTTTTTGAACTCAATAACCTTTGAAAATGAGGAGCTGTCCATTTGAACTACAAATTGATGCCCTCTCAAATGAAAATCAAACTTCTTTATGCCATTTTTTACTGCCAATGCTTCTTTGAAGGTGGTGTGATAATGCGTTTCTACTTCTTTGAATTGACCACTAGCACGCCCACAATAGTATTTCTTATTTTTCTTTTCTTCAATGAATATTGCTCCCCAGTAATGGTCACTAGAATCTGTTTGAAGAATACTTTTCCCATTTCCATAAATTTTTAAGGCTGGTGGAACTTGGGCAATCTTTTTCAGTTCTTGAATGGCTAGTAGGATTTGGGCAAGTTCCCAAGGAGGAGGATCCTTTTTTTAACATGTTGGACAAGAGACTCCTGTATCTTGCAGCACGAAGGATAAAGCCTTTGATAGATAAAACCTACTTGTAGGAGATCAAGATAAAACTATTTCGTTTGTCACCAGCCATGGCTTTACACTGTTTAAGTCATTAGCGGTTTAATATCTTTATAAAGCATATATAATGTTACTTTCGATTTAAGCCTACAAAAGTTCCCCACTTACTGAGCAACTGGCATAAATGACATCCAGTCACCTCTTCGTAAGGAATGGATCTCATCTTGTGCAATTCTTAATCTCATCATTCATGCAACATCTCAAATATCAAAATTTAAAGGAATGACTGAGATATAATGCGAGCTTTTTTTAAAACTGCAGAGGATCTTTTTTTATTCAATTTTAAAAGCAAATACATATTTCTTCACTTCTAAGAAAGCTTTTCCAATGTTCAAGAGGGTAACAGCTAGGCATGCCCTCCATGAGACGGTACACTTGCGTAGTTGCACATACCAACAACATTAATCAAGTCTAACAAGGCATGGAGAGGGTAGAAATGGCCCCAGACATTTGAATTTAAGGCCAAGGTTTTATCATTAGACATCAAATTACAGGCTGCAGAGTACTCCCACTGAGTGCATAACAAAAAGAAATTTCTGAGAAATAAATAAATAAAGCCAATACTCAAGTAGAATACAGCTAACTCATCTTAGTTACCGAAGGGGAGTTTTTTCTATATTATGAAAACAATTTCAGGAAACAGCCCTTGAACAAATTTTGTATTTTTGATCACCAACATTAAGAGCTTCCTTGAAATAAATTATATAATCTGCAACAAAAGAATTTGATAAATTGACAGCCTAGAGATAAGCTACAGTTCTCCAACGACTGTACAGAGACTCTTCTTCCTGCTCTGCATTCTGCAGAAGAGGCTGCAATATATATGTTTATATACAAATCTAGCAAATTGTGACCATATTCTGTGCAGTTTCCGCGGAACTCTATAAAGATTTTTTCTTCCATGTACAGAAAGATGGAATCAAGACCACCTCTTCTAAACAAAAGCAGGACCCACGCCAAAATGTGGGTAGTATCTAAACATTCAATGAGTGAATTATAGGTAACAATGGTTACTAATTAGTGAAGGATAACAAACAAGCCTCCGAATAGACAGAAGCATGCCGACCTCCATTTATTGGTAATTTCTCTTCACCTGGGCTGCCAAAAACTTGGGCCTGAAACATAATTATCATAAACCTCAATTCAAAATTACACGTAATATTTAAGAATTCCAATAACATATGTACATCAGATAATAAAGATGTTTTAGAGATTGATGAAAATCTGTCAGAGGGGGGGTATATACCTCGGTTTGCTACTGGAATTGCATCTTCATAGTGAGGTCTAAAAGGCAAGGAGTCCCTGTAATTCAGTGCTGGGGGAGGAAATCTCCATCCATGACCCGGAAAACAGGCAGGTTCACTTGGATGACAACCATAAGGAGCAGTCACACCTCTATCATGATACCACGGACCTGAAAGCAGAAATCCCAAGAAAGATAATATTACTAATACATATACAACCAAATAAAACCACGGCATGCCTGCAACCTTCACCTCAAAATTGACAATCCAAAAGCATACTTGGCAATCTTACCATAAGAAGGAGGAACATTCCATATCTCTTGGTAATCACATGAAGGAGGTTTTAATCTCTCATGATTTTCATAACCAAATTCTCTCTTCATACTGGGAACAAAGTGGTAATCATTGGAATAGGGAAGGGGTGGCAGAACCTCCCTTTGAGACTTCATACGATGTTCCCCATGAACAAAAGAAAACTGATTAGATGGCACATGGTGAGGTGGAGGTATCGAGTAACATTTATTATGCATAGTACCACCATCAGCGTTCCTGGAAATTTCGGTTGATTGTATAGGGAGAGTGTTGAAAGAGCAAGTAGACGCCTGCATCTGCATTGGCTTGTCTCTACATTCATGGACAGTATACTGCATTGCCTCACTGGCAGGTTGACCATTTCTTGGTTCAACAAAGGGCTGAGCCATAGGATGCAGTGCATTGACTTTCACGGTCTGCAAAAAGAAGCAAAGTCCAAGTAGAAAGGAAAAGGTTATGACATCAGTTGTCACATGCTGCAACTTGTTACAGAGTTTAGAAAAAACAAGAAAAAGTGTAAACCATACCAGTGAATCTTCAAAACCTTTTGAATCAACCGCAACATGAAATTGATCAGAGGTAGCTGATGTGAGCTGTGCAGTAGATGGGGGTGCAGGTAGAGGAACAGGAGGAGGAGGAGGAGGAGGAGGAGGAGGTGGTGGAGGAGAAGGAGGTGGTGGTGGTGGTGGTGGTGGAGATGAAGGTGGTGGTGGGGATGATGGTTGCACATCTTGTGGCAAAAGAGGAGCAAATGACGTAAGATTCTTCTCAAACTCTGGGACATTTACTCTATCAACATTACAAATTGAATTTAATTCAATATCAACAGAGGGAGCCACATCTTCCATTTCTAGCTCACCATCGACATCTTCCAACACATGCCTCCGTTTTTCAATTGCATGAGCCATTTCTTGCACTTCATGTGTTTCAGAATCATGCTCAGGAGTAACAGCCTCAAACTCCCCTCCATCAGAATCACTTCCTCCGTCTTCAAGCATTCGGGGCATGCAAAATCCAGGTAGCTGAAAACTTGAGTTGCTGCAAGACCAAATGCAACTTGAGTTAACACGCTTAAAGAAGTAGGAGAAAAGCAGAGTCAATAATGCATCACACCTTCCATATTCATCAAGCATGCCCTCCATGTCTCTGACAGGGTCATCAAAAGGCCTGTCTCTTCTTAATGAACGGCGTGAGAACACACCTGCAGAAGCTGAAGTGCTATATGAGTCTATTTCCCGCATATGATGCCGAATAATGGGTTCTGGAAGGATTTTTCTCTCCAACCATAGCCTTAATACCTACATAATTGGGAGGAAAAGTTAACAAGGATAATGACCCAAAAAAATATTTCAAAGGGAAGACTTGAGAACATCTCGGATTAACTTCAGTAAACAGGAAAAAACTCATTAACTTGCCTTAAGACACTGACGACGATTTTCTTTTGCAGCATTTCCAGGAGGTGCAACTGCAGACAATAGACGTGGCAGCACTGCTTTCATGACGGATGGATACATTCCACCAATGTCTCCTGGAAAATAAATATATTTTCAACATTAACAGATACTAATACCATGAGTTCTGTTATGATTACATCATCAACAGATACATGTGCACATGTTCTATTGGTTGTGCTTGTAAGATTCAAGAAGAAACAACAATTGAAAAAGAAAAATACCTTTCAACCCTCGAGAACATTGAGCAATAGAATCAACAAGAAAAAACAGATCCACCCTCCGATGCAGGCTCGTCTCAATTTCCAGATTACGAACAAGAATTTCAACCACCTAGAATACATCCCCAAAGCCCAGCCCCCCGAAAAATGCATATATCATTAAGACAAGTTTTTAATTCCCATCATGGTAAGATTTAATTCTAAACATATTGGTTCAAACTTATTTAAGCAAGGACAAATAAAACTAGACTGGAATGCCAAAAGCGAGATGAATGATGCCCAAGTGAAAAAAATGATGAAATAATTTAGAAGACTGTCCAAAAGAAGAGAGCATTAATCTAAAACCATCAAGCAATTTATTCTTCAATAATTTAGGGAAAGAAAAAGGTTTTACAGGCACAAGACAATCTTCAAGATCCAAGCATGCCCAATGAAACTGACTCCAATATTTTGGTTATCACAAAACCAAATGTTTCCTCCTAAAGAAATCCAAATTCTACCAGGAGATTTGTATCCAAAATGTCATAATTATAATCCACAAACACGAATAAGTTCAATTCAGCCTTCTATTCGTCCCTGCTCATAATCACCGCTGAGCAGAATAGGTAGACTTGCCATGGGGAACTGTAAAATTGGTGGAATCAGAGAGCTTTCCAAGTTTGCATGGATCACGTTTAATGTGCCAACTTTCACTAGTGAGTCAAGTTTCTTTTTTTTTTTTTCATTTTGGGCTTTTTGTAATCCTAAGCCCATAAAACCTAATCCCCAAAACAACTTTTCTGTAACCCCAACACTAATAACATAGGGAAACACCTTCACTGACCTGACATCCCTGCATCTTGTTCAATCCCTAGGACAAAATCTGGTTCTCTCTCACCCAAGCCCCAAAATCGTTGCATGAACCACTGCAACCAGAGCTCTTCTCTGGCATCCTTGAGGTTGTCCAAAGAAATAAAGATCTCTTGAGTGATTATGATTGGATGATCTTTTTTAGAGGTCTAGTCTAGGTTTTCAAGTGTAGTGTTTTGCACTAGTAGTCACTTGGTTGGTACTACAACCGTATTTTAAGCAGCTCTGTTTGATGTTTATGACTTGTGAGTTTTTTGTATGCGGTTTAGTCATTGACTTTCATATGCATATATATGAAGATTATACATTGCAGAATATTACACTTCATGTTACAACTCATCGATTTGTGTATTTGTATCCCCTTTTCCAGTCTAGATTGAATCTCGAGTTTAACCACCTTGTTTTTATACATCCTGAACCTCTAAAAAACATAAAAAGAGCAAAGAAAACCAAGCTCACATTGAAGAACAAGAAAGCAAAGGCCTTGAAAGGCACACAGACTATGAAAAGCTTTCTTTTGTGTATACAACGGCAGCACCACACCATCAAGATTTAAACCTATGCCCCTATACAAACTATCCCAACCCTCCACTATTAAGCCCGTCTTATTGGGTTCCCTTGACTGAAGTAAAACTAATATAATCAAAAAAGCATTAGCAGTTCAATGGTCAAACATGTCCTATTGAAATGGAAGTAAATAAAAATCTACAAAGCACCATCACATTACCTTAGTTGCAATGCCAAACTTTGCACAGTCAATAGCAATGCGTGTTGCTCGACCAATACTTTCCTTTGTCCTTGTCAATGTCCCAAGCATTGCTTCAAAGTACAACAAAGCGGCATCTCCTGCTTCAGTTGACTTGCCCACAGATCTTGATCGTTCATTTGCCACAATCCCATCTTTCCATCCATCAGTAGGACCCGATAAAGTGTTTTTTTGGTGTACATCAGGGCTACAACTTCCATTTTGAAGGATATTACTACTGTCTGATGTAGAAATATTGCAGACTGATGTTGTGTTTGGAGGTGAACCAGGTGGAAGGCAGACTCTGCCATCAGTCAAAGATGGGCTTGACACAATCCCTAAATTACCCTTTTCACCTGAATAATCATTTGATATTGAAACAGAATTCATATCCTCCTCTTGTCCTTTAAATTTCACTTCTTTAACAACCTCATGCCTGAAAAGAAATAATAACACAAGATTTATTGAATTGGAAGAAATGCACCATACAATACTTTCATCACACAATTGTTCTCTTTTCATTTACTAGCATTACCTTTAACAGATTGATTAAAATATGTTTATCATATGACCCCCAGTGATTGAATTTCATTGACCCCAATCAAAAGGATGTACAACAGAAGGGTGACAAGTTTACCCAATAGCGCTGTTTGTGGAAATGGATAGAAGAACAAGCTGGGGAAGGTGGCAGTCAACTAATGGAAAGGGTAAGGTGGAAGATTCACCACACAACACGTGGAAAGTGATGAGGAAAGGGCAAGCATATAGGGAGACATTATGCATGAAAATCAAATGGATTATACTAGATACATGAGGGCTTAAAATTATTTCATTGAGAGCGGTATTCTCTTTTCTGTTTTTCCTGAGTAAGGAAAATAACTCAACTCGTGTTCTTAGTTTCAGTGCTATAGGTAGGTGCTTACTTTCTCTTCTTAATCAGAAGTTGTACCAACTAAAAATTTAGGCTGGAAAACAACTATTTGCACAAGTATGATCAAAACAAGGAATGCAAAGGTTCATCCTGTCAAATTTCATAATGATCAATAATAGCATAACAGAGAAAGGAAAGCATGAAGTTTGTGACTGTTATAACTTCTTCAACATTTGGTTGAGCAATATTTGAAACTCAATGCTTCAGTGTAGACTGAAAACAGCTTGTTTAGAGCTTCACTCAGGCTAAAATTTTAGCCTCTCCAAAACAAAAATTCTTTAAAGAAATAAAAAAGCAAATCTGCATAAATAATTAAAGTAAACTGTACAAGCTAAAATAACTTACGTGTCATTAATTTTTTTGCTGTCACCAACTACTTGCTTCACATCCTCACAAACAACCACCACATTCTGGGGCACGTTAATTCCGTTTTGAGGTAATAATTTATCACTTTCACTGGCCCCAAACACAGGATCAAGACTTATTCCGTCATGCTCTAATGTATCTGATGCATCTGAATGGTTCAAAGGCCTGATGTTGCCATCACAATTTGGTAACAAGGATGGAACTGGTGAATCTTGATTGCTCCCAACTTGGCAATATTTCATATCAGGATTAGGAGAAATTTTGCCATGTAAGTGAATTTGAGAAACTATTTTGGAAGGAAAACAAACAACAGAATCACTAAGATCTTCACCAACTTGCTGTCTATCACCAGGGATGGCATCCTTCCCGATTTCATTGTCGTACTTGGCCAACTGCTCATCCACTTCTATAGATGACTCATTCTCTATGGAAATAATTGTATTTGAACGAGCTGAGAAACTACATACACTAACATGAGAAGAATCAATGCCACAAGAATCCAACCTTTGAAGGTCTAAATCGTTACCTCCTTCATTATTATCAGTCATACAAGGACATTTCTTGATAGTAGATATACAGCACCTACCAGTTGATGCCACTATAGAGGATGATGATTCCATGCAGGCTTTACCATCTTCAGCAGCATTGGCAGACATTGCTTCCAAAGCACGATGGATACGTTTAGATGGAGGCAGAGCAGCTTCATCATTTACAGAAAAGCCAATCATTTGGTCTTTCTTAATTTTACAAATATGAGAACCATTTTCTGAACATGGAGCTTTTAAGTTGGAAGGAGAAATATTAACCAAAGCTTCTTTCAAGACTAATGAGCCTACTTCAGTATGGCTACCATTTTCACAATTTGAGGATGTGGTTAGCTGATGTGGTGAGTCAGTAATATCTTCGTCGCCACTCTTCACCTGGACTTCTATAGTGCTATTGTGTTCTGCCTCTGTTGATGATTTATTCATTCTAACTCTGGCTCGTTTCACCAAGGGCAAGTGTTCATCTCCATCTTGGTCTGGGCATCTCTCTTTTGAATTTTCACTCATATTCAGCAAAGTTTGACTGGCATTCAGTGCACCAGCATCATTAGTTTCTTTCTTCCTATTTGGTCTTCTTTTCTTCTTGCTGATTATAGTCTTTATTTCTAGATCAAGACCTTTGTTCAAATCATCTTCACCTTCAGGGCACTCAAAAGGCTCAGACTGTTCAAGTTTTAAATTACAATCTATTCTACTCCCCTCATTTAAAGTAAAGGCATCAGAATTTATAGTAATAATTTCAGAACCATTATCCTCCATGCTAAGATTTGAGGCAAATGCAAGTGAATCAGTATCATCGCAACCTAAGATATTAGGAGATTTCCTGGTATGTTTACACCTTCGTATATCCATATTCAGAATTGCATCAGCTAATACATAGTCATCACTATTACCATCACCGATATTTTCACCATCATTACAAGGTACAACAAAGGCTTGGACCTGTAATGTGCTTCTAATCCTTCGAGCTGGTTCATTTCTCAGGGTAATTGGAAAAGGTGATTTTACAGTTGCAGTCACAGTAGCATTATCAGTAGGTTCATCCAATGATGCCTCTACATTATCCGACTCATTCCTCAATTCAACAGCATCCTCAGCTGCACAAACTACCTCAGGTATGCCAATCACACAATTTGAAGATTCCTTTTGTGAATCAATTGCCAAAGGAGCCTTGATCTCATCCTTTGACCATAGGTTTGCAGATGGATCAAGTGGATTTGATAAATTTGCAATGGCAACTTCACCATCAGAACTAGTGTCATCATCTAGATTATCACTCTTCAATTTTTCATAACTTTCAATAATCTCCTTTACCGCACGTGCGAAATCAGCACCCCTTCCTGGACGTTTGGCAAGAGATTGTTTCTTATCTTCAGTAAATGCTTCTACATCGGTAGGATTACAGAATGCTCTGAAAAACCAAATCACATTCCAAACTAAGACAACTTTCAAGCTGTATAAATATAAGCCTTGTGCAAGGGGAAATAATTAAAGGTTGAGAGAGATTCCACAACACAACACAGTTATGAAGTCTTACAGTTAGCTTAAAAATAAATTATATTCAAAACAATCTACATTCAGTCAATGGAATCATCAACTAAGAAATAGAAATTAAAATTTCAACACCTAACTTATTATTCTTCCCTTTCAAGTTGGTGTAAGTCACTTCCTTCCATGATTAAGTATGGATGTAGAATGATTTAATCAATATTAACTCACATCATACCTTATTTAATCATAAGGAATCTAGTTCGTATATTTCCTCAGATCTAATAACTACGTAGAAACTTGTCATCTATCAACAAGTATGCAGAAATTTGAACCTTATTTCTAGTTACCAATTATCTTTAAGTATAGGAGAGTGCCTATACTCAAATATGGGAAAATTATTACAGCACATCTTATCATAGCCTTTACAGGGACTCAAGGCACTCAGGTGCAACCATCCTTCCTTTTTTTCCTTAGCCCAATGCCCCCATCAGTGCAACAGCCTATTCTATAGAACCCTTTAAAACAAATAGTCCAATTACAGCCTCGTAAATTTGAGGACAGCTGTACAACTGGATGGCAAAAATTATATAACATTGGACAAGATTGGTGCTAATTTTAAATGGGAAGCAGAGGCTTTGCATCTCTGTGACAATCCACCTTAGAGTAACAATGAGAACGTAGAGCATACATTCATCACAACCAGTAGCTGAACTCAGTGCAGATTGAGTTATCTCGGAATTTTATGCAACTTGAGACATCAAAATATGAGACATGTCTAAAACCTTATTTGAAAGCTCAGAATGTGGCTATAATCTGAGTTAAGGCAAGACTTGTTCATACCAAACTAAGTAACCTTTCTGCCACATCCAATTTCATGTAAGAATGGTTTGTGGCAGGAGACAAAGCTGGAATCAGACTTTTAAGTGGGAAGAAGAGCTTGAGTTTTGAATTCATATGGCTGGTCTAAGCATACAAATATACTGGATAGAATACCCCTGCCTCTCAATCCAACACTGATTCAGCTCTCACTAATGCAGAGAGAAAACAATAAAAATGGTATAGACCAAAACCAAGCAAAAGCCCTGAACCAAGACAATTTATGGTATAGTTATACCAACAGAACATCAGGGAAATTAAACTGGTTAAAACAGAGACAGAGTAAAGCTAACTCAACAGCAGCCAAGAAAAGGAAGTGACACCTTCAAATTCCTACTTTCAACAGAAAGAAAAGCTACAAAACTGTCTTTAAATTTTAACATCCGCTTAAGCTCTGTTGTTCATTCTGTTAAGGGTACAATTCAAGTAATTACTAGGTTCTCTCAACAAACCTTCTCATATACTGAATTCTCTGCCTCACATGCCACGATCCACAATCACTCTAAAGAAAGTATTGTGCTAATAATGTAAAAGTGACTAGTCATGTAACTTAATACATTTCCAGTAACTATTTAAAGATTAATAATCCAATTCCAATGACATAACCCATATATTCAGCTGTAAATAGCGACTCGCTCCTCACAAATTTTTAAAATCTACAAGCCCAATTTTAATAATTACTCCATCTTTGCTGCTGACCAAAAGTCCAAGACTGTTAAGGGGGGAAAAATAATGAACTCTTGTCAACACTTACATCGAAAAATGTCATTCTGATCCAAAAACTATGATTCTAGTGAATTTCAGGAAACATCACCAGGTAGGGACAACGACTGGATACATTAATCAACTACATTATCTTGAGAGGGCAAGTATTTACCATCACATAGATTGTGTCAGAGAGTTCTCAGCTATCCATTACTTGTCCTGCCTATAAAATCTCATATTTAGTGTTAATGAATTGTGGTTAAAGCATTTTTAGTTTAGTCCATTTGAAGAAATCTACGCTTCCTGCTTTGCCTGAGAGTTTGGACTTTAAACACATTGCATTGTGAATCTTGCAAGTATGGAAAAGCATCAGAGTGCATATTTCCTGTTTTCAGAAAAATTTCAAGAACACTCTTTTCTTTTATGCATACAAATGTGTGAAACAATCCCATTTCGTCTTGGCTTTTTGGTTTCTACTAGAGCTATGGAATACTCATTTTTTGGGTTCCAACAATTACTTCTAAAAAACTTAATGGTAAAAGTTATTTATCTTAGTGTGCTTGTATTGAATTTTGGTTTCTTGGCTAAGGTTTTGATGATCAACTGGAAAAAAGACAGCAGTGAAATATCATCAAGTGTTGAACAGTGAAAGAAGTTCAACTAGCAATTTTGTGCTCTGTTGTAGCAACCTATTGAACCTAATATATTATGGACCCTCAAAACATGTAAATCCTTTTGGAAGAAGGCTTAGAAGATCTTCTCAAATGACATTCAGAGACTTCATGATTTTGTACATAAACTGCCATCTCTCAAATAGACAAAACATAAGATGACATCTTTAATTGTTGAATGTCAATCTACTTTGAGGAGTTAAAGACAAAAAATTGTTACTCTTGCCATGGCTTTCCTAACAAGACAAAAAATATCTTCACATCCAAAACAATTGAACCAAAGTTTCCTAATGAAGAATAGCAAGAATATTTGACGTTAAAATCCAGCAGTCAAGCACAATCTTCCACACATCCCAATTTCTCAAAAATCTATATATCTCACAATCCATAGAAAGTCAAAATCTAAGGATAATTGACTCACACACTTTTGATCATATTTATGTTAATACCTCCTTGTTCTCTTCTAATTCTTCTCCTAAATGTATTCATCTCATAACCTTAGCCAACAAATCCAAAGTTGTTTCTCAAGAAGTTGGTCAAGTTTCCTTTTCTCATTTAAATAAAAATTTGTTGTATTTATTCTTGTATCCCCTTTAGCCGTATCCCTTTAAGTCAATTAACTAAGTCATAATTTGTTGTCACATTTGAAATCAATTCATTTGCTTAAACAGGAGCATGTATGGATTGACTGATTGGCAAAGGACATGTGTGTAGAGGATTGTCCTATTTTGGGATCAGATCAACTGTGTCTTGTTTTGCCTGACCTTCTCCTAAATTTTTGCATGCTTGTTTAGGTTATCCACACTTCTCAAAATTAAAACAAAATGGCTCCTAAACATAGTAAACTTAAAGTCTTAAATCAATACAGAAAACATGTCAGATCCTTTTTCCCAAGCAATAAATCAATATGTAAATATGTTTTTTTCTAGTCATTCACTCCGACATTAGTGACCAATATTTTGTTACCTTATCGATCAATATTGCAATTGTACTTGGGGTTATTTAATGAAAGAATGTTCTGAATTTTTGTCTACGTTTATATCTTTCTTAAGTGAAATAAAAAATAATAATAATTTGGACAAGTTATCAAAACATTCATAAATGATAATGCAAAAGAGTATTTTCTTCTAATTTTACAACTATTTGAGCTCACATAGAATTTTACATCAATTCACTTGTCCTAATACATCTCAGCAAAATGGTGTAACAGAAAGAAAAAATAGACACTTAATTGAAATACTTGGTGCAAGTGTACTACATCACGAGGGTGGTATTATTCTTAGGACATGTTTTCTTATGAATAGAATACCTTCTTCGTCTCTTGATAATAAAATTCCTCGTAAATCAACTAAATAGAGAACCACAAAAAGTTCCAAATTAGTTTTAATAACCATAAGAATAAGTAGTAACAGGGCTGAAGGAAAGATTACAGGGTGAATTTAGCAAGAAAAAATATTTTGAGGATGCCAAAAGAAAACATAAAATCCATAGAGCCAAAAGAATCTAAAATGAAGAACAGAAGGAAAATTATTACAGAAAAAAAAAAAAAAAAAACACACTGAGGACCAAGCAGAAACCAAAACATTTCATATCCGAGCATTCACAGTCACGAAGCCTAACTCGCAATCCAGTATATAAACATTTCTACCCACAAAAACACCATAAGCAGAACTCTAAAATAATAAGTCATACCACATCACATCATATATATTACTATCGTAGGTTGTTGATAGGGTTCATTTGGCTAAATTTTGAGATTTAAGACTTTGAAGAGTCAATTTTTGCATGAATTGATTTAGGGAAAATCTGTGTTTATGTTTTAAAATCTTATTTCCAGTAAACACTGAGAGAATTAAAATTGAACAAGAATACCACAATTAAACCGTACAGAATCCCTAGGTCAAACAAGATATGAACCATGTCACATCATACTTATACCATTGAAAACAACTTGGTTTGAAATTTCATCATTTATATTCATTCCCTTATCAAACATGAACACCATATGCATACCAATAGCAATTCAATCATGTGAGACATGGATTTGAATACACACATTTGTTGGGTTCCAAAGAAGTAAACAAATACTTTCTTCCGATCAGCAGAGTAACCCCACTTCCGCGGCTCATCCACCTGCCCCAAAAATAAAAGACAACTTAATCAGCAAATAAAATTATCATAAAATACAAACCAAACCAGGAGGAAAATTGCCCAACTGTCCATAACAAACGTATAAGCTGTAAAGGACAGCAGAAAATGCAAAAGTAAAGCTCTGAATTGTTTAACAACGGCCCCTGGTCTCTTACCCTCTTCATATTTGTTCCTAACCAAATTCCGGTAGCCTCTACACCCAACCAAGTCATTCATTAAATATTTCCACAAGATAATTATTTGATTAAGCCAGTATCCATGTACTACCAAAATTAGACAAAACAAGTAGAAACTTAAGCTAAAGGCATACTACATACATGGTCAGACCCAAAAGATTTTAATAAAATACATAAATAAAAACATCCGAATTAATTGAAACAAAAACAGGCAACCACTTACACATAACTTAAGCTAAGACAAACTAGATAATCAAGGTCAGACCCCAAAACTTCAATAAAATTCAATATACACTTTAAAACAAAACACCACCCAAATTAATCGATTCGCACACTTCCACTGCACCACAATTCACCAAAGGAGAACCAACAAAATACGCACTCCAAGGGGGGGGGGGGGGGCGGTGCTGTGTTATTCTGGACCGAAAAACACAATCAATCCGAAAACTCAAGCATTTACTTAACAATTAGCAGGAAGCACTCACCTTCGCAGGCCAAACAGGGAACCCCTTAACCTTAGCAAGCACGAGATCGCCGACCTTAAACCGACTGCAAGCGGCGGCAGCCGCCGCCGCCTTTTTTCCGCTCTTTCTCCGACTAGGCGGCATGGCAAGAAGCAGCTCTGGATTCGCTCCGAATCGGAGCGTAAAAGAAAACGGCGAAGGAACTTAGGTGAAGGATCGAAGGAGCTGGCAGGGTTGGGAATTGGCAAAGAGAATTAGCAGGCATTGGGAATGGAGAAAACCCTAATCAGGAAGATATTTTGAGAGAGAGTGAAAACCATGAGATAAGAAAAGAGAGAAGAGTTTGGTTTGGTAAGTCTGGGCAAAGAATAGAAGAAGGTGCTGCTTGTACTGGTGCGGTGGTGGCTTAGTTTAGGGTGCGCAAGGTTCTGGGTATATGCATTCACACACTCCGTGAAGTGCGCTAATGTGCACCCGGTGCGCTCACTGTAAAATGAACTAAATAAACCCTCTGCCACGTCACCGCTCCCTCAAATAAACCTTAATTTAATCTCGGTACTATAAAAATTCTAATCTCTTTTTTTGTGAAATCAGCCCTTATAGTCAACTAATCTTGAGTCTACCACTGTATACTATCGTAAATAAAATTACATATTTTTTAATTTTTTTAAAAAGATCACTTTTATTTTCAAACTTTATTATTGCTACGAGAAATAAAAGCATTGTTTGTAATAATTTTATTACTTAGTATGATTAAAAAAAAGCTTAGGATACAGTAGTTACTATTCAAATACACATTGCTAATGAATCAACTTGCTAGTCTTTTTTTAATACATCACATTTATTTTTAAATTTTGTTCCACTCAAATGAATTATTACGAAAAACATTTTTTCCCTGCAAAAGAAGTTGTTATTATTTAATATAATAAAAAAAATTATGATATAGGGGATGAAATTTAAATACATAATGCTGATGAACATTCTCAATTGTAACTTTTGTATATCTTCAATTTTAAAAGTTTATTTCTTTCTTTCTTCCCTTTGTTACACTTTAGTTAATCATTTGACATTGTTATTACATGTTTGGATAAAAATGTTAATATGTTCAAATATACAAAATCCATTTTGATTGGGTTAGTTAAGAAAAAATTCAACTTAAATTCATACTATTTTTTATATCTGAATACTTTACTTTAGGTCTTTAAATTTTGAATAATTGTGTTTTTTGAGTTGAAATTTAATTTAGAACAAATAATTACAAGTAAAATAAATAATTTATTTTTTATATAAACTTAAGATGGATGATGTTGATACAAAGATAAATTAGTCATAATATCTTGATTTTTATGTTGGTATTATGTTTTCTTTAAACACAATATAGATGTGTAAAATTGAGTGAGAACATTTTCTAACTTTTTGGTTGATGTATTGTTTTAAAATATATCAAATTTGATGTTTATGTTAAGATGTTTGGTTGGAAATCTCATATCGACTAAAGATAAGGTCAATTTATAATATATAAGTGAGGTGCAATCTTCACCTTACAAACCGATTTTGTAGGGTTGAATTAGACTTAAAACTCACTTTCTACTATGGTATCAGAGCCATGATTATGAAATTGATGTGAATAAAAATATATTTTGTATTTAAATTATTAAAGTTGCATTGAAATGATTGAATGGTGATATTTGAATTATGATTATATTGATATTAAGAATTTATTTGAAAATTATATTTGTCAAATATTTTAAGAACAAATTTTTTAAAACAGATTACGTGAAGTTGATCTTTTATTTCTCAAATAAAAAAGATTTCACTTAAGTGAAAAATATACTTTAAATTCAATCTTTACTTTTGATCATATTTTAGTTTAAACAAAATATTTTTTATTCATTAAAAAATAGAATTGTATCTCAATCTTTATTTTTGGTTAAACTTTTGCTAAAACAAATAAGATTTCACTAAAAGAGTTAAAAAATATTTTTTTAACTCTTAATTGTGAATATACATGTAAGTATAATATTAATTTGTATATTTAACTCATTTGTAGTTTTATTTAAAAAGTTATATTATATGAAAAAGGAAGTTATGTTATATGAAAAAGGGATATTGAGAATATAAATTTTAGAGTCACAAATTTGGGATAATATATATATATATATATATATATATATATATATATATATATATATATATATATATATATATATATTATTTAAGTTGTATATTAAGTAATGACATGTGTGTTATAATGATATTTTTTTTAATGGTAAAAAACATAAATTAATATATTGAATGGTGAGAAATTAATGTTGTGTTCATTTTTTTTTTGTGATATTATTTACACAAATAAGAATTTAAAAATGAGAGTGACTTGTTAAGTCAAATGTGGAAGGAGGTGTAAGACTTGCAAACAATAAGGAATGTAAGATATGCAAGAATGTATTCAATAAATTGAAGAAAAATTATCTAATTTAACTTTAGATATAAACCGACATATGACAGAAGTGAATTTTAATGTCAACTTAATTCTCCACAAATGAGATAATTAATAGGACTTTACTCGCATAATTGTATCGTCATACTTTTTCTACATTTTAGTAATTTTAATTATATTTTATTAAAGCTTTTTCTTATTGTCATTTTAACTTACTGCTCTTCAAGTTGGGTGGATTCTAGAATAAGGGACGCATTGGATGAAGCAAATGTTTAAGAAGATGAATGTGTACTATTGTTGACTGACAACTTGTAGCTTTTAAACATCAAAGTGTCCTCCTTATTGAGAGAAACAACCTAATTGGTGGAACCCCTTCATATCAATATATAGGAGAGCAAATTTCCAAGTCACTAACAACAATGAACATTCAAAATGACAATATATTCAAGAAGTGTTGCCACTCTTTTTTCACATCCACCCCATACAAGCATACAATGAAGATGCCGACACAATATCATTGGAATAAGTTTTCTACTCTTGGTTCGAGTATAACCCACTTTTAGTTAAGTATTTTGGCCACTCCCTGCATCCCTACACAAGATGTTTAACATGAGTTTAGCCTCTATATGATCTATCCATAAACAATTGTCTCGACCAAGTTTACCCACTTTTGGTTGAGTATACAACCACTCTTGACACCTGAGTATAACCCACTAGTTATGAGTATTTTAGTTCTCTCTAAAACTTACAACAAATCCATTACAAGATACACACAGAGGTACATGTGTTTAACTCTCAACGAGAGAATATGTTTACAATTACAATTTGACACTTGTATAGTTAAAGACTCAAGTTACTCTTCTAGAGAGGATGAGTATAATGATATGCAATCTTGTAACTTTGAGGTTGCTTCCTTTGCTGAAAAGTATAAGACAATGTAAGTTTGAAGAGCAGCAGTACTGATCTTCAATCTTCATGCTTGTGCTTGCTTTTTTTTCTCTTCTCTAGTGAGGTTGTTCATTTGATTAGAGAAGCATTAGACGATGTAAACGTGAAGAGCAATAAGACGAAAACTTGCTCTTTTTATCTTTTATTTTCTTCTTCAATGAAGTTGTTTTCTTTGATTGAAGAGCTACATACGAAGTAGGCAATGAGCAGCAACATTGTTGATCATTCAGCTGATCTTGATTTGTACGCTCATTCTCTTCTCTATTCCCTTTGGATATAAGAGCTTTACACGATGTGCACGAGCTTAGTGAGCAATAACATGAGTGTTCTATACATATTCTCTTTATTTTCTTCTCTTCTTTTCACTATGCTTTCAACTTCATTCTTCTTTTTTCCTTCATTTCATTTCAACCTCAACTGATTCAACTCATTTCCTTTCTCCTTTTATTTTCTTTTTCCCAACTCAGGCATAATACTTTATCACTCTATTTTTCTTTTCTTCATCTCTCTTCTTTGATTCATATTAAAAGCACAAGACATTATAGACTTGAAGATTAGACAAGATAGAATGCTGATTTTTCGTGAGCATATTCTCTCTCTCTCTCTCTTTTTCTTCTTTACTTTTATTTTATTTTTCACATTTTCTATATTTCTGTTTTAACCATCCTTTTACATTTTTCTCAAGAGCAACAACTTTATTCTCTTCAATTGATCTTCTTTATATAGGTCCTTTTGAAAGATGATTGTTGGATGCTGAGTTGATTTTCTATAAGATTGGGTAGCTTTTAGGTGAGAGGTCAAACTGTTGTCTTTTCATCAGAGGTATAGCACTTTATTGGAGTATTCATTGAATAGTGGATTGTACGCCTCTGTCAAAGTAAAGGTCTTCAAGAGATTTATTCCATAATGTTTTTTGCCTCTCTCACCGACTTTATCAACATGTGTAAATGATTTGATTAATCTTTTGTGTATTCTTGTTTTGCACACAAGTAAGGACAAGGTATGCAAGCAAAATAATATTTTACTATACATGCATTAAATGTCTTGAACGTTTATAACCTTTATATTGCTTGTTGAAAACATATTGTCATATGTCTTGCTAGTAATTAATGCATTCATTCAAGTATATCATTTAAGAAGAGTTGGACGATGTATAACTCTTTTGACAATAGATGACACAATACATTAAACTCTTATGAAAGGTTGTTTTAAATGAATATTTTAGCGCGTTTTTCATTAGACAATATTCTTATGTGATACTTTCGTTTATAACATTGCTTTTGATGCAAGACATTTAAGCTTCAATGTTATTACAATTCTCAATAAGGGATATTTTAGCTTGAGAGTTCAAGAGTGTATTATATTGTTTTGCATATATATCCATAAGATGTCTCTTACATTAGAACTTTTATATAGATTTTTCTTATTGATTAGACGTTTCGTGTAAACAATGTATTAGACGACATGGACTTTAGAAAAATGTTGTTGTGCATGTTCATATCATGAGAAAAGAGTATATTAACATTTGGACAATATACGTTTCTCATATAAAGCCTAAGGTTTTGACTTGTCTTGAACAAGTGTTTAGATGTTATACGTCAATGAAACATTTTATTTTTTTTAAAAGGATATTTCATTTAATGTTTATTACTAAACTTTAAAATTTAGATAACTAGAGGGTCTAATATCTTTAAATAATATTATATATATATATATATATATATATATACTTGTGAGATTATTAATTATATTATAAATTCTGTATATTATATATAGGAGGTTTACATTGACTTATAATTTTTCATACTCAAGATGAATTAAAAGATGTTTGATAGAAATTCAACTAAAGTTCTAAGTGATATAATATAGATACTTTCTTCATGGGGAAAGAGATAAGAAAGTTGTGGTGATCCTCCTTATCTGAATTTGGCATTATAGTTGTTATTCATGTGGTTTGCTTTAATTTAAAAGAAAATACATCAAAATAAAATATAAAAATTGTATGCACTGCGGTTTTGAATGTAAACTAATATTCTAACTAACCTAATCAATTATTTGCCTGATTTAAATAATTTTTTGTGGTTTATAATTTTTGTAATTGAAAATTCCCATGGTCTTTTAAATTAAATTTTTATAAAAATATTACATAAATAACAATATTCTATTTGTTCTTATGGTCTTCTAATATTATATATTTACTTGTTGATACAATAAACAAGTACGCAACATAAGTAAGTGCACAAAAATAAAAAAAATATCAAAATTTGCATCAAATAGTGCTTTTTTTTATGTAAATCTTTTATTTTTATTTTTAAAAAGGAATACATTAGGTTTTGACTTGAAACCAAAACCTCAAATAATATATAAAGTTTCCAAAACAATGTAACATTCAACTATTCCAATAAAAAAAAATTATAATCTAACTATAAACAAGATAATAACTTAAAACTATTTTTTATATGAGAAATGCTATCATTGTTCTCTTATTTTAATGATGTGATGTGTTTGATTATTAAAGACCTTTTAAACATTTAATTTGAGATAGAAATTTAACTAGGAAATGTGAGATAGGCTGTGAATTTAACTTCCCTACAAATACTAGAGAAATATAAGATTGATTTAAACTTCAATTTTATTATAATCATCCTTAAACTTTATTTCACCGTATAATGTCAATACTCATAGTTATTGTCTTATTATTTTGTTACAGTTAAATTTTCACATATTAATAATATGAACACAGATATAAGTGATTTTTTATTAATGTTTTATGTTTGCAAAATTATTTAGAATAAAAACTAATAAGTTGTTGAGATTTAAAATAATTGTTGAGATTTCCTGAGTTTAACCCAAATAATCGAGAAGCTATACACAAAATGTAATTTTTAAGAATTGATTGAAATAAAGTTGAAATTAAGATATTCATGTGACAAGTTTAAGTATCAAAAGGTAAAAATTTAAATTTTAGGATATTTCTTTGTAAAGATAGCAAAATTTAAAGATCAACTATAGGTAGTGATAACTTTGTATGTATCTATTTACAGAACAGGGTAAAGTTTAAAGGATTTATTTGATAGAGTTTAAAGGTTAAATGCTCATTTCTCCAAAAATTTAACGGAAAATCTTATCTTATCATCCAATACTTTTGTATTAAATATCAGGCTTCTCCTTTCTTTTTTTCTTTTCAAATTTGATAAAGAAACCACTCATAATATTTTCAAACTTAAAATTTCAAGAAAGTAAGTGAGATATTTTTTTAGATAGTTAAAATTTATAAATTTAAAAGTTACATATTAATTCCTTAACTATCACCAATTTCAATTACGAATTCGTAAAATATTTTTAAAAGTCTGCAATTAGAAAGGCATGGATAATACTTTTAAATTATTAAAATAAATTAATAAACTAATCTTAAATATATTTTTTTTCTAATTTTTCTACGTGGATGGTAAGTAGCGGCAGTAGTAAGATGTGAGTCCAGATGATAAAGAAAACGGTAAAAAAGGACGGTAACTATTTGACATGCCTCCGAACGTTTTGGCGCCAAACACAATCCCTTTCTTTCTCTGCCCGCAAAGAGCGTAATTCATTCTCTGCAAACCAAAATTCACTTCGCATTTTTCTCTCCGCTGTTTGGATACCGCCAACAAGACAAATTCTGCTTTCTCTCTCTCTCTCTCGTTTTAAAAATCAGGGATACCACCGCGTCGCCACCGCTTTTATTTCCTATCAACCAAACATGCATTCACATTCAGGATTCTTCGCCGGATAGAGGCTTTCATTGTTAAATTGTCCAGTAAATTTCCGTTCCAACTCTCAATGTTCTTGTGTCAGGTTTTGACTATTGCTTGTTTTGAAATGTTCTGGAAATTGCAATGGCGCTAATCGTTGCTCTTGCGTGCATGCTAGCTTAGACAATACTATAAGCAAATGAAATTGATGGTTATATCTGTTTCTCTCGTTCTTTTATCTGAATTTTTTGCTGCTTCACGGAGAACAGTTGAATGCCTGAATACATAGCTATGGCTGGACTTAAGATTGATGCCTGTAACTTGTTGATCGTTGTGCCGCGGAAAGTGGAAGCTAGTTAGAGAATAATAGTTTTTAAATGATTTCTAGTGAAGGATTAAATACTGTGATAACGTCTAGATTTCGGTAAAATACCTGAATTTGTATAATAAACTATGAAGTTATTGATCTATAATAAAAGTGAAAGATAGAATGTCATTAGTAATGGTATCGATGTGATAAAATGCATGCACAGGTATGATAAATTATGAAATTATTGATTTAAATAAAGATTAACGGACAGCTTAACCGTACTTGAGACTTAGAGAGATAGTGAGAAACTGAGGAGAAAAAGGTAGATGTAACAGGTTTTATTTGTTTCTTCTTTAATCTGAATTTTTCCCTGGTTCAGATAACCTTTGGAATTCATAACTATAAACTGTCCGTGACTTGGTGTAAAAAATGGAAACCAGGAAGAGAAGATACTTTTAGTTCAAATTTGGCTCCTCTAAAGTGTTGAATTGAATGCTGCTAGTCATGGTCTGTAATTAAATGCATGCACTTTGTATAATAAATTATGAAGTTACTGATTTATATTATAATTTGAATTTTGACTTCTCTAATAAGTGCTGGATAAAAAGCAGTTAATAAAAATAGTGGTTCTTTTATGACTTCTCTTGTTCATCACATATCAATTGAATGCTTGAATATACAATTACAACGTGCTTAGTAACTTGTGAATCATTTTGGTAGAAAATAGAAACTAACAATTCTTTGTTAAAATTTGCGTTTTTTAGAATGCAGGATAAAATGCAGTTAATGACCATTTATGTGGTTGAGATTGAGATAATATTTATATTAAATTATGAAGTTATTGATTTAAATGTGGATAAATACATAAATTATAGTATTTCTTCATAGTTGGAAAATGGAAAGCCAATATGCGATGTTTGTATATGATACAGGAAAAACCTTGAGAAAAGATAATGGCGAGTATTGCGGATATTAGTCTTTCGGCAGCCATCAATCTGTTGTCTGCATTGGCATTCCTGTTGGCCTTTGCAGTATTGCGACTTCAGCCCTTTAATGACCGGGTCTACTTCCCAAAATGGTATCTGAAGGGGATAAGAGGCAGCCCAACAGGTTCCACAGCGGTAAAGAAATTTGTTAACTTGGACTTTCGGACCTACATCAGGTTTCTGAACTGGATGCCTGCAGCGTTGCATATGCCAGAACCTGAACTCATTGATCATGCAGGCCTTGACTCAGCAGTGTTTATTCGGATATATCTTCTTGGGTGAGTTGTGCACGAAGTATCTCATTGGAATTTACATACGTACACATGGGCCGAGTTTAAGAGAGATAGCAATATCTGATACACTTTCTTGTATTTAAATGTTTGACCCTTTTTCTTTTGTGATATATTCTTTTTTCTGATTGGAATACTTGTGTGCAGGTTAAAAATATTTGCCCCAATTACCCTGCTTGCTTTTATCGTTTTGGTTCCTGTGAACTGGACAGGGAACACATTAGAAGAACAGGGAGCTAAGAATTTGACATATAGCGATATTGACAAGATTTCAATATCGAACATCCCATTTGGATCAGATAGGTGAGATTTATGACCGTTGTCCCTGCTCTGAGTTTCTTTCTCTTGCTCTCATAATGTGGATTCTTAACATATGGAAAGTGATTGTATTGGGAACGTGATTGCAACCTTGATCTTTGCCTTTTTATCAAGAAACTCAGAATACCTCTAAAAGTTTCACTGTTAAATGACTTAACTTCCTCTTCCTCTTCGTTTATTATAATAGGTTTCAGACTCTAATTTCGTGTCTTGAATCAAACGTTACGTAATCTGCTTGCTTTGCGCTTGATGTTTCGAGATTTCACTTCGTTTTCTTCCAGGTTTTGGGCGCATATTGCAATATCATATGTCTTCTCATCTTGGACATGCTATAGTCTATACAAGGAGTACAAGAATGTCGCAGCAATGAGATTGCGATTTTTGGCAGCTGAAAGTCGTCGTCCGGACCAATTTACTGTAAGTTGGTCTCATTTTCATTAAGCTTCCTTTGCTGCTTCACTGCCCTTCATAACAAATAAACACCATGGAAAATCGGTACCCGTATTTCTGCACTAATGGTGTTCTAGCTCCTAAAAATCCATTTTCTTGCGATACGACGAAAGTGACTACTTATATTTACGGAAGTTGATCTTATCTTAACATCATGTAATTCTGTGTTATTTTGTGGCCGAGTTACCATTGTATTTCTTTGACATGTTATATTCTCGATCAAATGGTCCTGGATCAGCGGATCCAACATTTGACTTTAATATTTTTTATAGTAATTCAAAGGGAGGAATTTTGTTAAAACATCAGGTTCTCTTTGCATCCCTGTAAAATTATTAAAAAAATTCGGAACCTAGTGCTAATATTTTATTTCAATGACGGAGTGTGCTCGCGTGCCGGCGTATACTGGCGGCCCTGTGCATGCATGGGGATTTATACTCTCCCTATTTTCATGCCATGCATTCTACAATTAAACATGATAGTAGTCTTTAAGCTTGAATTTGTTTTATAGGACATTAATGATCAGAATGTTAGTATCCGTATTTTACTTATTTTAGCAGACTTGCTAGCAAACTATCTTTTCAGCTGCTGGCTCGTTATCTTTTATGTTGAATATTTAATGCAATGCATAGTCTTCTAGCTTGTAATTTGACTGGACATTGATGATCTGAAAGTTAGTATCCGCATTTAGTATTTTTAGGAGACTTCCCTATAGCAAACTATCCTTTTCAGATGCTTGTCTGTTGTATTCTATGTTGAGTACCATATGTTTATTCTTGGGTCACTTTTCGAAAGAGCTCTAAGTTGCGGCGTTCATTTATCTTTTATATATATGCATGTTTTGCTTTTGTTTCCCATTATTGGAAGGACTGAGCTAATAATTGCAGCCCATTTCCAGCTGCCCTTTAGCAAGCTGAATATTGTTTTTGTAATAACCACTCATTTTTTTACAGGTCCTGGTGAGGAATGTTCCCCCCGATACCGATGAATCAGTCACTGAGCACATCGAACATTTTTTTTGCGTCAACCATCCTGATCACTATCTAATGCATCAGGTATGTTGCTTAATTAATAGAAATTATCTGTAAAAAATGTAATTTTTTTAGTTGTTTTTGTTTGGGAATTACCACTTCCTCTTCGTGAGCTTACATAAACCCTCACAGAAAGGGTGACCGAACCTGGGAAAAAAAGATGTATATATGCAAAAACGCATCATAAACACATAGTAATATAAAAAATACCGCAAACACATCAAGCTTAAACTTTAAAGTGATTCAACATGTCCATATCCTTGAATAAATACTCACCCACCACTATTATATAACTTTTTATAAGTTGCAAATCCTCATGCACATTGCTATTACAATTATATAGACAAAGCTATAGACCTTATGTCCATGCAAACTTCTACGGACGAGGTTGAAAACCTTCCTCCAACATTACTCACAATATGCTCTCTCTTGTTCTCACAATCCTACCAATCAATACTAGTATATATTTTACAGTTGTTGAGAAATCCAAAGAAGAGAAACATGGAGAGATTTTCTTCAATGACCTACGAGTCTAATCAGATGAATTTAATACTACACTCAATTCAAAACTAAAACATTAAATTTCTAGGTTTTTTTACTTATGTGTTACTCAACAAATCTTTGTTATACAAAGTACACGATTGCATTTAAAGACTTGCACTCTCACGGTAACTTACAATAATTTATTTGATAGATAAACAAAAAGTCTGTATCATGATGCGAACTGTATATTTACTTATCTTGATATATAGTTACAGTTAACTGGGAAAAATCACCTAAGAATTTGGGTCAAGCCTAACATTTTAATACATCGACCTTCCTCTTAGGAATTGTGATTTGTAATTTACTGAGATTTACTTCAACTTATTGAGGATCTTCTATTATGAATCCTAAATTTGTATTACTTAAGCGATTTTCTCTCGTGTAACAAAAAAATATTTTATTATGAATTATTGATAGGTTGTTTATAATGCGAACAAGCTTGCAGCAATAGTTGCACAGAAGAAGGCATTACAGAACTGGTATATTTATTACCAAAACAAATACGAAAGAGATCCTTCCACGAGGCCAACTACTCGGGTAGCTTTCTTTTCACATTTACTATTAAATTACTTTTTCTAATTTCAGCAGAAGAGACCTCCTTTTTGCATTTCCTTTTTCAAGAGAATAGCCATAATTAAAGTGGCATCCACTAATAACCTCTTGTTTCACGATTTGATTTCTTATCTATAGACAGGTTTCATGGGTCTTGTGGGGACTAAAGTCGATGCTATTGATCATTATACTGAATCAATTGAAACACTGAGCAAAGAAGTAAGTACTGATCAAATTATACAATGGATACGTCAATGTCATCCTTCTTATCCCTTTTTGCAATTATAGTTTTTTTTTTTTTTTTACAGATATTTTTATCAGGTCATCTTGCCAACTCTTTTCACTTTTATAATAATTTGAAGAAAATTATGGTAATTGGTTCATGCTATAATCAGTGGAGATGATGAGCTACCGTTCTTTTAGAAAATGGATATTGTTCTAGCCAACAACAAAGTAGATCTATTGACCAAAACACGATTGATATTGTTCGTCCCTTTTCCCTTCTCTAGTTCTCCCTTTATATTCTTTACTCAGACCTCTTTGTCTTCTCCTTTTCCCAAGGTTCTTTCTCCTTTAAATCCTGGTTAAAGTTATTTAACTATCTTTTCATAATATTGTCCTTTTGTCTTCCTCACCTTTTACTAGACCCTTAACATGACTTATTTAACTATCAGACAACTTCCTATCATACTCCGAGGTATTAGGCCTAAGCCAAAACTAATTGTACTAATCGATAATGGTCCTATCACCACATAGTCACTTAACTTCTAGTATCTTGTACTAAAAAGTTACAAACTAATCATAATCATCGGTAATGGACCTATCACCAAATAGTCCCTTTGCTTTTAGTATCTTGTACTAAAAAGCTACAAACCAATCATAATCATCCTTGGGCCTAATACCACATAACTCCTTAGTTTTCAGTATCTTGTATTAGAAAGTTATAAACCTATCACAACCATCGGTAATGAACCTATCACCACTTGGTTCCCTTAACTTTTAAAAGTTACAAACTAATCATAACCATCGGTAATGAGCCTATTAACACAGGATATGATTGTTATATTCAAGGAATTGAAAACATCCTGGACATTTCATTTCATTCCCTGCTCTTGTTTCACTTGCTAATTTGGTTGTTGTCGCTTTTGATTACTATCCTCATGTTTATGTCGGCAAATCTCAAGTGGTACATGCACAGGTTGTAAATGGCATGCATGATTTCAGTTTTTCCTTGCAGTTACTCATACACTAAAATATGGCTTGTCAATAATTAGGTTATTTTAAAATTAAATTTCAGGAATGACTGCTACTTGAATTTGTAGTTTCCATGCATGATGAAAATTTAATTGAAAAGATTCATCTTGCGCCTGAATGTGTAAGGGGAGGGGAAAAAAGAGAATAAGAAAAAACGGAAATTTAGTCATTAGACACGTTTGGAAGATTTTTATTACAAATATTTTTAGAAAAGACGACGAAATTAATATTTTTATTAATCAGTTTATGCAGAAGCTAAAAGTAAAAATTTAAGGACATTAAATAACAAATTTTATGACATGAGCTAATTTTAACTTACTAATAAATTAATTTTATTTTTGTTATAAATATTTACGGTTAAATTAGTGAAAGGTGGATGTCAAGTGATACCAGGCTAGATGCAACTCTTACTGCTAACTCAGTTGACATGGGTATTAATTTCTTGGTGTTCGATAATTTGAAACAGGAAGCGGAAGAAAGAGAAATCGTTAAAAAAAATCCGGATGCTATTATGCCTGCAGCTTTTGTTTCATTCAAAACACGATGGGGAGCTGTTGTGTGCGCTCAAACTCAGCAAACCAGTGATCCAACTATTTGGCTCACAGATTGGGCTCCAGAGCCACGGGATGTCTTTTGGGAAAATCTAGCAATTCCATATTTTGAGCTGAACATGAGGAGATTGGTCATGAATGTCGCTTTATTTTTCCTCACATTTTGCTTTATGATTCCAATAGCATTTGTCCAATCCTTGGCCAACATTGAGTCGATTATGAAGGTCTTACCTTTCTTGAAGCCAATAATCCAAGAGTAAGTCTTCTCAATCTCATACCGGTTACTAATTTTATTATGCTAATTTTGAATGCTAAATTGCTAATAAATTCCTACTTGATTTTTCTTTTTCTTTTTCTTTTCACAAAAATGAAGTTTAAACATTACTCACATCCCATGTAACCAGTGAACATATATATATCTTTTAAAATTCTCGACACATTAAATGTTTTCATTATTCTGTAATCATTTAAGGCTTTTGTTATTGCATTACACTTTTAAATATATTTTTACTTGTGATTAAACCTTTGGTTGCCATTTTCGATCATTTAAAAATAACGTGTTTTTGAAAAACAAAATTAAAGGAAAAGTGATTGTTACAAAAGCAGTACAAATGATTTATTACAGTTATATATATATATATATATATATATATATATATATATATATATATATATATATATATATATATTCTATTAAATGTTGCCCTATTTGCTTTTGAAAGCCACTTTTACAATAGTTTATTTTGATAAACCATTCTAAATAAGTTGTTTTTAATTTATTCTTGGCTTCTGTATTTTTAAATATTAAACAAAAGTTTAAAAAAATTAATAAATGTTTTTTGTTAAAAAGTAATTTTCTTTTTAAAAAAAAAAACTCAAACAAATTCACCTTAAATCTTTTCCTATGTAATCAACTATAATCAATTTAAAGATATATTTGGAGAAAATTACGTTTCTTTTACTAATCATTCTGATCATTATAAATTAATAGTTTACTACATAGTTATAAAGAATAAATGTTTATTTTATATACTTAATTTTTTTAATGAATAAATAATTTTAAATTTATAAAGTATATTATTATTTAAACTTAAAACAAACAAATATTTTCAAAATGTAAACAATATTTTGAATTTATATATATAAGTTGGGGCCTACCTATTTTTAAATTGAAACTAATATGCAATTCTGAAAATTAAGTACATTTATAAAGATTCAAAGAATCATAGTTAGAAATAGTTGAAAGATGTTTTCTAAATACACACCAAATTATTTTCTAAAAGTAAGAATAAAAATCAGTTCAGTTTACAGATTACAAAATCATCATTTTAATTTTGAAATAATAAAATGTCTGCCACTTTGGTATTTACTTTAAACACTAAAAAAAATGTTATTTCTTATGTGATTCAAATATTAAATTAATCAATTATTGTTAGTAAGTTTAATACTAATTTAGTGTAAATTTTTTATAAACATATCTATGCGCACAGATTTTTTTTTTTTTTTACACACCATTCTGTTATAGGAAATGTATTATAAATTCGATAAATATTTTAAAAGTAACACCAACATTAATTTATTTTTAAAGTGTGTTTTTTTTATACTGTAGTACATAGAATTTTTTTTTTTATACATTTAGAGGTATTAAATATATATGCTTACCATTTTTTTTGAGATAAGTATTAAATGCAGTTCCGCAAAGGTATTTTTTAGTATGGTTTCCTCCTATGAGTTTTGCCTTCAATTAAGTCGATGTTGAAACTAAAATATTGAAGTGGCTTACTATGGAAATTTTATTGTCTGCAAAAGCGCCATTCCTTTCAGTAATGGGTGTGGCTTCATGCACTGAGTTGCTCGTTGCAGGCCATCTATCAAGTCTCTCATTCAAGGATTTCTTCCAGGGATAGCATTAAAGATATTTCTTGCAGTGCTTCCGAAAATTCTGATGACGATGTCGAAAGTGGAAGGTTATACTTCCCTTTCAAGTTTGGATCGGAGATCAGCTTCCAAATATTACTTGTTTATTCTCATCAACGTATTCCTTGGGAGTGTAATAACAGGAACAGCATTTCAGCAACTTCAGCAGTTTCTTAATCAGACCTCTACAGAGTAGGTTCTTTAGATATCTTTTATTTGGACACCGAGATTGGCAGCATCTGACATGTATATTATTTTGCAGGTTCACAAAAACAGTTGGCAGTACAATCCCCATGAAAGCCACATTTTTTATCACATACATAATGGTCGATGGTTGGGCTGGAATAGCTGCAGAGGTTCTCAGGTTAGTTCCGTTAATTACTTTCCACCTGAAAAACGCTTTCTTGGTGAAGACGGAGCAAGACAGAGAGAGTGCAATGGATCCTGGAAGCTTGGATTTTGCCACATCTGAACCTCGCATCCAGTTATATTTCATGCTGGGGCATGTGTACGCTCCAGTCACACCTTTTCTTCTCCCCTTCATTGTAATCTTCTTTGGTTTTGCCTACTTGATCTTTCGGCACCAGGTGAGTCTGCATAGAGTTTGCAGCATTTTTTTTTTTTTTTTTGTAGTTTATGCATATCTAAACAAAATTGTTTTATTGCTGCTTCAACTACTAACCCTGCATTACACCAATTTTCTTCCATTAAATGTTTGAGTAAAATGATCATGTTCATATTAATGCTTAATCAGGACTTTTTTTTTTCTTGTCCAAAGATTATCAATGTGTATAACCAGCAATACGAGAGTGGAGGAGCGTTTTGGCCAGATGTCCATGGCCGAGTAGTTATGGGCTTGATTATATCTCAAATTCTTCTGATGGGATTGTTAAGTACAAGAGGTACAGAGACGTCGACGCTAGTGCTTATTGCACAACCTATCTTGACATTCTGGTTTCACAGATATTGCAAAGGCCTCTTTGAATCTGCATTTGTAAAATTTCCACTACAGGTTGGTTAAGCAATTATAAGTATGCCTACGTGTTGAAGTATTATTTTGTATGTTCCAGAGGACAACTATATGTAGAAGGAAACAAGTTGTGCTATGTGGTTTGGAAGATATATCTGCTGCTAACCAAACGATCAATTTGTTTGAAAATGGTTCTTCACAAGTCCATATAGAAGAGTAAACACACTTAAAACATTTTTCATAAATTAAAATTATCTTCCTATTCACTGAATTTTTATAAAAACAAAGATACATAAACAAATTTTATTTTAAACAAAAGTTCAATGCATTTTACGTGATTGTTCTTTAAGTGTCTGTAGAGGGAGATATCAATGGTGGTCCTGTATTAGCTGACATACTTGATATTTGGCAGGAAGCAATGGTGAAGGATACACTTGAACGGGCAGTTGAGCCAAACTTAAACCTTAGAGTTTACCTTCAGAATGCTTACGTACACCCAGTTTTTAAGGACAATGATTTTGAAAAACCAGCAGCCGTTGATGATGAAGAGGAGAATCCACTAATCAAGACAACGAGACATACTCGTAGGGGTAGCAAATCTGAAAGTGAAAACGGCGGTTGCTAAGGTACTGCTTCCATTTGAGATTCCAAGAAAAGTATATGGATTGAAGTGATTAAGTGAATGAGAATCAGCAATTTTTAGTTAAAATTTGAGATGCATCAAGCAGGATTCCCAGAACCACTTGCATCGTAGCATCCTGTTGCTATCCATTGCCTTCCAAAAATGTTATTTGTTGTGTAAAATATCAGTGTGTTCTATGCTGTTGTAATTAATGTAGAAAAAACTATGTTCAATATGTACAATAACAGAAACAAACCTCTGGGATGAAAATAACTGTTTCTTTTGTGATACAATTTTTTGAAAAGGAGTTTGATCATTATTTACGCATCAAAAAGAAATTTATCTTTACAGAGATTTTTACACTAGGTATTTTCTCAAAATTTTCACCACTTTTTATATACATTTATTGCATAGGGATTGGTTCATTGGACGGTGTTTATACAGTCTTGTAGATGGAGAAGCCCAAGAACGACAAAACTTTTCAATGGAAAGAATGAAAAATAATTAAGAGATGTTTGTTTGTGATGATAATTACAAGGAAAAAGTAATTTTTGATAAGGAAGGCAACGGTGAGGAATGAGTGAGAGAGTTGATAGAAGACAGGAAATGGTTGTCCTTTCTTTCTTCAAAAACGCAAACAGCAGGCGCAATGCGGTCCCTCGAAGGATTATTTGACACAACACACAATCTCTTATTCTCTTATCTCATTCATTATTCCTCTAACATTGCCTGGGTAAGGTTGGTGAAGTCCAGATAAAATCGATGAACAATAGTTTACCTGTAAAAATAAGTACCTATTTTTAATGCTTTATTTGGTTGGAGAAATAAAAAGTGAATGAAAGGAGATGAAAAATAAAATAGAAGTTAAAGGAGAATCCCATTGCTTTTCAAACATGTCTACCGTAAGATTTTATATCGATTATTTCTAGATATTCTATTTTTTTTTTCTATTCATATTCCTCATGATGTAAACAATGGTTAAATAAAAGAAAAAAAATAAAGTTAAAAGGAAAACTCCACGAAATTTAGGAGTCATATAATCTACGAAAATGGGGGAGCGTAAAATATATCTTCACTCACATGCGTAACAACCTTACTGTAATCTCTATCAGTCCAACCTCATGCAATGCTCAATTAACAACAACTGAATTTCCTTCCTCAGATTCAACTATGGCAAGTTTTATGTCACTCTTCTCCTTGTCACTGACTCCTTTCAATCAACACAAATTCGAAGCCAAAAGTTTTTGTTTTCACAAGCCCTTGATCCAAAGTAAGCACCACCAACTTGGATCGCAAAACCTCTTTTACCCCTTTTTCCGAAACCCATCTTCGAAATTGTGTGCCACTTCGCGATTGTCCATTGAGGAGACGGAGCAACAAGTCGGAACCTTGACCCGACCGGAAGACCTGAAAGGGGCGTTGTCTTATTTGTTTAGGACGGAAACTGGTGGAGGTTTGGTGAAAGTTTATGTCACAAAGAAAAAAGATAGGTATTTTGTTTACGTTGAGATTTCTTCGTTGGATGTGAATCATTGTGGTGAAAGTGAAACATTGGTGTTGTGTTGGGGTGTGTATAGAGGTGATGCATCTTGTTTTGTGGATATGGATTCGACTGGGTTGAGTGGGATTGCGGCAAAGCGGATGAATGTTAGTCCTTTGGTGCAAACTTCTGTTGGCAAGTTTGGAGTTGAGTTGGAATTTGATGCCAAATATGTTCCTTTGTACTTGTCGTTTTTCTTGATGTCATCTTTGGATGCAGGGTTGGAGATTAGAAGCCATAGGAGAACGAATTTTTGCGTGCCGGTTGGGTTACTTCCGGGTTACCCGAGTCCTTTGGGGCTCTCTTATTCTCCTGATGGCTCTGTGAATTTTGCTATTTTCTCGAGACATGCTGAGAGTGTGGTTTTGTGCTTGTATGATGAGAAGGGTGTGGAGAAGCCTGCTTTGGAGGTTGATTTGGATCCCTATGTGAATAGGTCAGGTGATATGTGGCATGTCTCGTTTGAGAGTGTCGAGAGTTTTGTGAGCTATGGTTTTCGCTGCAGAGGGGGTGTTCACAAGCAGAACAGAGGTGATAGTTCTGCTGAACATGTTGTTTTGGACCCGTATGCTAAGATTGTCGCTAATTCTTGTCCTGGTGGTCTTGGACTAGTGCAGAATCTTGGATGGTTGAGAAAGGAACCTGCTTTTGACTGGGGTGGCGATTTTCACCCAGATTTGTCCATGGAGGAACTAGTGGTTTACAGGTTGAATGTCAAGCGCTTCACACAGCATGAGTCAAGCCAACTTCCACGTGGTTCAGCTGGAACCTTTACTGGTTTGGCTGAGAAGGTTCAGCATTTTAAAGATCTAGGTGTGAATGCTGTTCTGCTGGAACCGGTTTTCACATTTAATGAAAAAAAAGGACCATTTTTTCCTTGCCATTTTTTCTCCCTGATGCACATTTATGGACCATCTGGTGGTCCTGAATCTACCATGGCCTCTATGAAAGAGATGGTTAAAATTATGCATGCCAATGGGATAGAAGTTCTTATGGAAGTAGTTTTCTCAAATACTGCTCAGGTTGGTGCCCTACAAGGAATTGATGACTCATCCTACTATTTAGCAAATGGAGTTGGTGATTTGAAGATGCGGAGTGCTTTGAACTGTAACTATCCTATAGTGCACAATTTGATTCTGGATAGTCTGCGGCATTGGGTGACTGAGTTTCACATTGATGGCTTCTCTTTCATAAATGCTTCACACCTGCTGAAGGGATTTCATGGGGAGTATTTGTCTAGACCTCCATTAGTTGAAGCAATTGCTTTTGACCCAGTGCTCTCCAAGACTAAAATCATTGCAGATTGCTGGGATCCTCATGACATGGTAGCGAAGGAAATTCACTTTCCTCATTGGATGAGATGGGCTGAAATGAATGCAAAATTTTGTAATGATGTGAGGAACTTTTTAAGGGGTGAAAGTCTTCTTAGCGACCTTGCAACAAGACTTTGTGGGAGTGGAGACATATTTTCTGACGGACGAGGCCCAACATTCTCTTTTAATTACATTGCCAAGAATTTAGGATTTTCTCTTGTAGACTTGGTTAGCTTAAACAGTGATGATGAATTAAGTTGGAATTGTGGAGAAGAAGGAGCCACTAAAAACAGCAGTGTCCTTGAAACACGACTCAAACAAATCCGTAATTTCCTCTTTGTCTTGTTTGTGTCATTAGGAGTACCTGTTCTGAACATGGGAGATGAATGTGCCCACTCCTATGGTGGTTCTCTTGCACATGATGACATAAAGCCAATCACTTGGAGTACTTTGACAACAGGCTTTGGTAAACAAATCTCACAATTCATTTTCTTTATGAGTTCACTGAGAAAGAGGAGGAGTGATCTTCTTCAGAGAAGGAGCTTCTTAAAAGAAGAAAACATAGAATGGTATGGAAGTGATGGGGCTCCACCAAGATGGGAAGATCCATCATGCAAGTTTCTGGCCATGACTTTGAAGGCTGAAGTAGAAAACTTCCCAGAGAGCTCTGTATCTTCTGATATATCTGGGGATCTATTTATTGCTTTCAATGCAGCTGATCACCCAGAAACTACAGTTTTACCCTTGCCTCCAGAAGGGATGTTATGGTACCGCTTAGTTGACACAGCTCTTCCATTTCCCAGCTTTTTCTCAGCCAGTGGTGAAATAGTCCCTGAGATGAGGGCAGGTCTGTTTACTTATAAAATGAAGTCTCACAGCTGTGTTTTGTTTGAGGCGTGTAATTATACCATTTAAAAGGACTACATTCCCCTTCAAATTTTGCAAATTTTGTCATTCAGTTATAGGTTTGTAGATTAATTACTACCAGGTAATAATAAGTTGGTGAGAAGGCATACTGAACAATGTATGCTTGAATACCGTGTAAAAAGTAGTTTCATGGTATTGATTTCACATTGTCTTTATTTTTGATAAATAAAGGAGTATTTACTTTAGAATTGTTAGTGTCAATATCCAAACTGGTTGGTTAAGGCTCTAATCGAGAAGAGTATTATATGCAAGAAAAATTCTACATACATATATTATGGTACCTTAAATTTAGGCTTCTAACCCCACTGGAGAATTCTGGGTATTTCATTTTTCACTTCAGTTTGGTATTCAAAAGTGTTACACCCACACTGCTTGTAAATTATATAAGGGTAATTATTTAAAGAAGATTGTAATTTTTATTCAAAATCATTTCTTGTTTAAGTAAGTCAAGGTCATCATATTTCTCTGTACAACTCTTACAAAAATACAATGCTAATGAAGTGAGAACTTAGGGTGAAGAAACTGAGAAATCTCTGTTCTAAGTTTTTAGATCAGTTTTAGAATAAACCTATAAGTAATATGTAAAAATCCTGACAAATCTTGATGTTCCCAAAGAATTATAAATATGTGCTCAATACATTGAACAAGTTTTTATAGTGTAGTCAAGTTGAAACTGATGGCACCTTTAGTCCCCTCGTTCAACGATAATGATGATCTCAAAAGAGAAAAGAGCTAAAAAAGCCAGTGTATAACAGATGTCATAGAACCAATAAATTATGTTAACATTGCTTTTGAGTAGTTGATGTTATAACTAATGATTGTTGGTGGATCCTTCATTTTCGTGTTTCCTCTCCTGCTGTTTCAATTTTGCAGGCACATCCAATTTACCTTGAAAAAAAATTTCATCCGTTTGTAGCAGTACTGTTATCTGTGACTTTTGTTCTTGCTTTTGGAGAGATACAATATTTTTCCAATTCAGATTTCTGGCATCATGCACAAGGATTTAAGCAGAGCATTACACCGACTGTTGTTACAATGCCACTTCGGCATAGGTTATCCTACAAGCTAGGCCTATGCTTGTCTAAATTCTAATTTTAATTGAAGAAATTATATGCTAATCATATCATTACAATGTTGATACACAAAAAAAATCTTAAAACGGTATGTTTACGAGTCTTTCTACTTGTATATGATCTATCATATTCAATTCTCTTTAGGTAATGTAGCACTTCAACTCATATTGAATTATTGATATAATATACTGAGCATATATATACATAGATATTGGGGTTATGGTTGGTCGAGTGCAGTGCTAAGATTGCGACCAAACACGATGTTGTCTTCTTTTAGTCGAAAAATGTCTGAATAAAAGGACTTCGATTCAATTCAATACTCAACTTCCTTACACTGCAATATTCTGTTCTACATTTTAACGGTACTCACGTCACCACGCATCACCTTAGAATCATAGTCTAAAAATTTATATTCTTTATTTCTTTTTCATTGCAAGTTCAGCATTTGGTTCCCTTTGGCCACTGTGGAATGTCCTCTTCTGCTAAAATAAAATAAAAAAGGGTTAATCTTAATTATATATATTTTTAACAGCTGAAATCTTATTCAAGTCAAACAATAAAATCTTAAGAGAATATTACCTGAGAATTATTTGCGAAAAGTCTCTTAAATAATTAAAAATTTCAAAGTTCTAACAATATAATAATAATCTTGAAATCTTCTCCGTTTGTAGATTAATTACTGAGAGGTAATAATAAATTGGTGAGAATAAAACTATCCCTATGACACTAAAGACAGTCACTTCAGAATTATGCTCTCATAATTAATTTTGTTTATTTTATTAAACTTTATAATGAGGTAAAAATTACTGTGGATCAATCCTGCATATTCTAAATGAATTTCTTGCAGCAATGTATTTCATCCTTAATAGATAGATTGACATCAGCTTTAAGGGTGTTGCAATGATTGAAGAAATTTACTGTATGAGAATTACATTACATAAGAAGATCGAAGACAGATAATCGGTGGATTACAATGAAGTTGCATGCTTTTAGTGCTAAGGACATTCGTATGTATAGGTTTTGTTAAATATATCATCCACAAAAAAAAAGAATTGCACTCTAATAAAAATAACATAGGGACAGCTTGAAGGAAAAAACGGCTCATGCCACAACTGATATGAAAGCAAATTTTACCAGAATAGTAATGAAATGTACAAAAGTAACTATCAAAGAATAAATGAATTAGTATAGTATTTACCCGTTCAGATACGTTTAAATTCAATTATCATTTCAGCTGCAGCGCCCATCACACGTATCCCTCCAATTTCCAACAGGCGAAGAGCCAACTCGTGTTCATCCATACGTCTTAGTCCCCTGCTCAGTCTCTTGAGCAAATCCTCGTCAGCTTCCTGAATCCACGACGGAGCTCGGCTCACCATCAAGCTCACAAACCATGAAACATAGGCCTCCCAAGTAGCACCATGACAACGCATTGATGTAGCCCTGTTCAGGGCACTCTCAAGAAATTCCATATGCAACCCAATAACTTTCGTAAGTCGTTTAGGTTGATGCGAGTTGTCAATACCCCAGGAAAATGCTATGCTAAGGAAGACAAAAAATGCCAGTGCATAACCTTTGAGCATGGCAACCATAACTCCAGATTCTCCACCACCCTGCTCCAACATGGAAGCTGATAAAAACCAGTAAGGCAAAGTCTCACTTATCAAATATTGAACGAACTTTGGTCCACCTGATATCCAAACCAATGAAGCGCCGAGTAGAGCGGCATGCTCCACACGTGCCATGGATCTGGCCAGAGAAACTTGGCCATATTTGATCCCAAACTTGGTTTTCTTTGGTTTCCTTATAATCCCCTTGGACAAATCACTCGCTATGTCTCTAACCGAAAGCATTAGAATAGGCACAATTTCTTCAATCAATAACTCGATATCTCCAATAGACCGATACACTCTTAGGTAAAGAATTCCTGGAGCTACTGGAGAGATCCCATCGGATATTTGGGGAACTAAGCCGTGACCAAGAAGGGCACCAACACCGCCATTATTATAGATGCAAGCAGAGCCAAGGCCAAGGGTGGACGTGAAGCAACTTTTTAGTAGTTGAACTACAGAATCCCTGTTGTGGTGGAAAACAGTGCTGGAAGCAGAGAGCACAAAGTAGTTACTCCAACGCTTCACCTTCTGGACCCACAAAGACGTCACAATGGGCAAGGAGGGCCAGGGGCAAGCAGAAGCAAGGGCAGTCACGGTAGGGGCAATCAGGGCAAGGAATCGTTCAGTGGCCTTGTCAAGTTTATATGTTATCGTGAGGCTTACAAAAGCTGCCAAAGGCAAAGGAAGTGTGGGTGGAGACTTTCCATCTACAGCAAATTTGGAAGAAAACTATGTCAACATAATGAACATTTTCTTCTTCCACATAGAATGATAAATGCAGATAAAGGTAACAGGTTGATATTCATTGGTCAACCATTCAGTCAGTTGTAAATATAATTCCTCCTGCGCTCTTGAAAGAATATGCATCTTTGTTATAATGTCAATTAACGATTTCCTGCTGCAAATAAGTAATATTATAAATGTTTTCTTTTACGTTAATTACTTTTTACTTTTGCTCCTTAAGACCACTTATTCGAATTCTTCTACTTTATGTTTTAAAGAAAACACAAAATAAAAATATAGAGTGGAGATTAACATTGTGTATGGATCTATTCAGATACTATTTATACTTGAAAAGTGAGAAATTTTGGACATATTCAAATAATATTTATACAGATTGAAAAGAGATGAAAGTGTGAAAATCAATGTATAAAGAAAGTGTTAAAAAAACGAGGAAATTTTATAATTTTAACTTTCGACGCTATTCAGAGTCTATTTGCAAAGAAAATATATACATCTAGAAATCATGTGTATAAATGTTTTATTATCATTTAACATTAATCTATTATTATAGTTTTAATAATCATATTATTAATATTTATTTGTATAAGTTTTTACATTATAATAAAAGATAATTTAAATGATTAATTAAAATAATAATATTTAATAATAAATGTTCTTACAATATAAATATACAAAATTCAAAAACATTAAAAATATAAATAAAAATTAAATAATTTAATATTTTACTAAATATATATATGTTTTCATATTGTAATAAAATAATAATTGAAATAAAAATATTAAAATAATGACCAAAACAAATTAATCAACTTAAAATTTTATACTCTATAATATAATTTATTTTAATTTACAATTATTTTAAATATATCTCTTTTATTTACTTAGATTTGATAATTTTTTTAATTTAAATTTTATTTTAACTTTAACTTATATTTAAAAAACTCTTTTATATCAAGTCACTTTTAAAAATTACTTTTAAATATATAAAAAAATTCTTCTATCACATCAATCATATCTAATACAAATTTTTTCATACAATTTTTATTTTCTTCCTACCATTCTAAAGTAATCTCAATTTTCATTTTTTTTTTACATTTCCACTTGCAAATCGATCTAAACAAAGCAGAAGAGAACTTTACCTATATCAAGGCTTGGGACATTGAAATCTACTAAGATGTTCTTTATTTCTTGTTGAACAAGGGATAAATTTGAGGCAGGGCTGGGCCAGTCAGTTCCATTCATTAAAGCTGGCTTCCATACGCCCCTCGTAACTTCAGCTGAAAAATAGCTTGCAATGGTAACCAAAGAAGCCGGAAGGAAATCAGCTAGATCTTTGAGACCTGAGAAAAAGCATGTGAAAATCAAATCACATAGCAAACAAAATAAAAGTTTTAAAAATCAGCATTGCAAAACAATCCGGTGCAAATTTCTCAAATATAGGATTCACGTTCGATATCAAGATTTTTTTTCCGCCGCATCCGCTACTTAAGAGAATGCAAAATCCTTAAAAGGGATCTTTCTTTATCCACCTCCATGGTTTCTCCATGCCATGGATGTTAGGACAGACCGTCCTGTCATTTAGTCAGATTTTCTAACTAATGATCTGAGATAATTATTACGGATGCTATAATTTAAAAATATATATTATAATAATACCTCTGCGAATGACAAGATTATACAATTTAAAATATACTTTAAATTAAAAAAATATAAGTATTTCACATTAATAAAAATATATTTTCATTATTTAATAAAAAATCCAAATTTAAAAATAAATCTTAAATTATATATTTTTAATATAATTTAAAATATATTTTAAATTCTCAATTATATAACATAGTTCTAAATTATATAATTTACCATGTATTTCTGAAATTTGAACATAACAATGTATTTCAAAATTATCGAAACTAAAATATTTATCATTCAAGAATAATTAATTTTTTTTCTACATCTGCGAACATTTAAGGATGAAATTATAACATTTTTAATTTATGAATAATTTAGACTTTTTTTTATGTCCATACACATCTATGTTACAATCTTGACCTCGTGTGCTACACCTACACCATCACCGTTGCATGCGTCATTTTTATTGTTTGTGGCTAACAGAACACCAGTTTTGTTGCCTTCATTACTACTCTCTCCTCACCCACTTGTACCACTGTCTCTAGTATATATTACCACAATATCATCTTTACTTTTATTATTATTATTATTATTATTATCATTATTATATAATCCTTATTACCATCATAAGATATATTAAACAATATTAGCTCTCAAAATTGGAAATCCGACCCAACCCGACTTGGTTCATTACATGTTGGTATTTAATGAATCAATCCAATCCAACTCATTTATTAACAAGTTAGAAAAATTTAAATCCGATCTCACTCATCACAGGTTGATAGGTAAACAAATTAACTCACTCATTCACTTAAATACAATCTTTTTAAATAAAAAAAGTAAACTTTCTATAATTTAAATCTAAACAAATTTCACTCCTAAATTTCACTCTCAACATGAGTGTTTAATTAATTTTGAAAATAGAAAACTTAAATAATTATTTCAAACGAAAAAAATAATAATAAATATTTTTTTATAAAATTAAATTTAAATTTTAATAAAATAAAATTAGGTAGATAGGTTGACCAGACCCACCACAGGTTCAATCCGCACGAGCCGGATTTAAATGAACCAGGTTAAAATCTGACCCGCATAAAAAAATACAATTTTTTCAAATCCAACCCAACTTGAATCCGTGATGAACCAGATTGGCCCACGGGTTATAACCCATTTTCACATCTCTAATATTAGCACAATAGTCACGTAATTTTCATATTGCCAATGCCTAACTCAGCATTTTCAAGTAGTGGCTACACTTGGAAGAGCTAGCTGGTGTCATTATGTATAGATTTTTAAAATAATTTCGTTAAGGTTTGGCTACTTATTTATTTAATCAATTTTAAAAATTAATCTACGTGATATTTGCATTCAACAAGCTTGGATATTTGTTCCAAGCTTCTAATGAAAGATACATTTTCTATATCTGTATAAAAGAAAAAAATTAGGTGAGGTTTGATACAAGAAATGCTTTAACATTTTTCATATTCAGTGGAAGAAAAATAAAAAATTCCTTAGAATAAAGATATAATTTATGAACAAGTAAGAATAAAATTCTCACTTGTTCAGAAGTATGTGTAAACTTGTTAAAGTTTTCTAACATAGTTGTCACTAAATACATCATTTCTCATAAAAATCGAATAAGCAATCAAAGAAATATGTTTATTAAATTTTTTGAAAATAGGCAGATAAGGATAGTTGGCGTTTTATATATTTTATTTAATTCTTCGATAACCTTATATAATATTATTTTATTTTAAAATTTTATTTATATTTATTATTATCATATATATGGGTTAAATATGTTTTTAATCACTTAGAACGATTTTGATTTTAATTCCTCTTTCAAACTAAGGTACAATTTAATCCTTCAACTTTAGGTTTTAATTCTTTTTACCAAATCTTTTTAACTTTATTTGCTATTTCAAACACGTTTTATTATAGCATTTGGATTGTTTACACTATTTGACACATTTTTGCTTCAATGTTAACTAAGAAACACGTTTGAAACAACAAATAAAGTTAAAATAATAATTTGGTAAAAAAAACTAAAATCAAAGTTCTCTAAAGTTGAAGGACTAAATTGTACCTTAATTTGAAAAAGGGACTAAAACCAAAATCGCCTCAAAATATAGGGATTAGAAACATATTTAACCCTCTGTATATATAATAATTTATTATTAAAACAAGCATTGAATGGTTGGCTTTAGGATTGTGTTCGGTTATTTATTTATTTCCTTTGCTTATTTAAGTTATTTTAAGACTTACAGAGTTAGACATAATCTCCAGGCTATGACATTATTACATTATGTAGCCTCAGTCCTCGTTGTAATCTTGTCCTGACTCAATATGATTCGTGCTAAGTTGAAGTTAAAAATTATGGAGACAAATAGAGAACAAGGCATACCTGTAGCTAGGTCACGGGTAGAGAGTTTCCCATAAGCGCAGGATGTCAGCGAAGCATCCAGGACAAAGGGAATAGCTTCGAGGATATCCCAGGCAGGCACTTTTAAAGCATCATCGAATGCAAGCCCAGATGAACTGTTGTTTCCTGAAGTCGTAGGTGTCGAAGGTTCGGCTCCATTACTTACCTTCGAAAACATCATGCTTAGTAGGGCATCGACGATCCGATGAACAGGCCCTCCAGGCACAAGACCAGAGCGGGTAGAAGCAATGCTATCTTGATGTTTCCGGTACCAATAGTTTAATTTTGGGAAGAAATCGATAAATATCGGGTCTGCAGGAAAGCTTAAAATGTTTGACCATCTTTTGAGCATTTTCTGGTCCTTTGCTGTTCTTCCAAGCGACGCCAATTTACTGTTTCGAACTAATAAAAGGCATTCAGGACTAAGTAGTGATCCAAATGGTGGCGCTGTTGCACCGCTTCTCACTTGTTCAACAGGTAGACGATCAAACCGCCAAAATCTCAGCAAAAGAGTAAATGCATTAGAGAATACCTCCCAATGAGTGAGTTTTTCTCCGGCTGCAACAGTCCCCGAGGCATCGGGAACACGAGATCCAAAAACCTCACTTATTAGCATTAGTCCTGCCGCAAGTAATGGAACCTGCAGTAAATGGCATAAATACAACATCTGAACGAAGAATGTACATGCAACATGTACTAGTTCTCTATAACATTCCATCCTCCTTTAGCTTTAATGAAAACTAAGAACATAATTTATGATAGAGCCTTCCTATACTACAAAAAGACTTAATAAAAACTTCCCTTAAAAAGAAAAAGGCTAGTTCGCAATTTAACATGTCTGTTAAACTACAATGATAAAAAACAGAGCATACCAAACCATGTAGGGAGAATACATGAACACAGTCTACAGATGAGATTCCCAAAAGTAGAACGTTTAAAAAGGCAGCTTGACTGATCAAATGGCTCTCAGCCCCAGAGTAATTGGGAGGATCTATAGGCGAAAGCAATTTTGTGATAAAAAGAAGGGTAAGCTCCTGCAAACAAAGATAATGAACAAATAATTGACAAAATTAAAGGGACAGAAGACACATTAAACAAGCTAAAAACTAAGAATAGAAGCCTCTGGTAAAATTGGAATGCTAAAAACAGTACCTGTACATTCCACCCACGTCCCAGAGATGCCCCACACATAATGGTAGCAGCAGATATCTTGTCTTCATCTGAACCATTGATTGCAATTTCATATATTTTCTCAATCTCTGCTAAGCTTACATCAAAATCCATGAAATTCAGTTGCCTTTAAATTTTCAAAAGAGGACATCTAATATTGGCTTCATGAAAAGAAGGATGCACGGCATGCTGTACTGTAGAGGAGCTATTATGCAATACTATCTTTGATCAGATAGCCACCACTTTCACTTACACACGAAGACTCCGTAAATGTGTATTGCGTATTTAGTGTCTTTGAATTATAAATCTATATTTGATCTAAAAGACAAGAATCTCAATGTATTTTCCAGATCAATAAGTCCCTTTATCGAGGAACTATGGGAGCAATAAAGCCTATACTAAAGAATAGTACTCTATAGCAACCCTTAATACTGTATAGTATATATATGTTGTTTCTGTTATTCCATATCTACCCGTTGTATATTATGCGATTTGCATACCACGTCAATATTTGTATAGATTAAAGTTTTGAAGATTCTTTTACGCATTACAATAATATCCACATATTTAAATTACATTAAAGCACAAAATGCAACCACTGCTGAAGTATGAACAGTATTCTACGTCAGTAGCATGAATGATGAGAGCCAAGACTTTTCATGAATTTTCTGATCGAATGAATGAACACAACGTCAAAAATTCAAAGTACAAACTGTGTTATACCCCTAAACCACCACCAAGAGACAAAAATAAGTAGCAAAAGCAGCATTTTGGAAAGATTAAAATTCTTGAAAAACCCTTCCATCTAATTTACTTAAGCAACCACTTCCTCGAATTTTTCCGTTCTGAAACCAAATTTAAGAGGGGACTGAAAGGGTCACAGAACATATGAACTATGAATGATGCAGCTTACCTGCAAGCTGGAGTTGCAACTAAGACATTAACCAATTCAGGAGTTAGCTGTGATCCCTCCATCAAAGAAGACCAGCCAGGGACATGATTAGAAATGCTACAAGGAATTTGATTGCTGCATTCACTCACATAGCCAGGCCATAGATAAGCTGATGCATCAAGTAGGTTTCTGGCAATACAAGCCTCGACAATTAGATGGCGTAAGTTGCCAGCTGCATGGAAAAACATACAAGAAAAACAGCGTCACTATACACCAAAGGCATAAAAGGTAAGGGATCCAGAAAAAAAATATGAACAGACTTTTATGAAACGAAAAAGAAAATTACAGAGGCAAAAAGAGCATTGCCAGATGACCAGATTACAAAAATGTGATTGAATATCACAGGTCTAGGTGCCAGCGCCATCAATAAAACTATGGACAACTATAATTGTTATATGTGTGAGATAGAGTGAGACAGAAAAAAATAAATTGATGAGCAATGTTTACTGTATGTTCACAGGGAGACCCATTTGGGGGAAGCAACAGAATCATAGAAGGATACATATCAGTTAGAAGTACAAATTCTGCCGCCAAAAAGAAATCTATACAGATTCCCCATTACCACAATAAAAGAAATTACTCACAATATTTTATCGGCAAGCCATTTGTATATTCCATGTATCCACTACCAACAGGGTTTCCTGATAAGAACAAAATAGCTTTGGCAGCAGCCTTATTGGCTTCCTCAAGAACAGGCTGAGGTGGAGTGAGTAAGGACTCATAATCACCCAATAGCTGTAAACTGGTAATCAATTCCCCACGACACTTCCCCAGAGCTGGTTTTTCTGTCCCTTTGCTTGTTGTAGGGCTATGTTCAGCTTCTTCAATCAGTTGACCTTCCTCTTCTTCTATAATACAAGTAACCACGAGGGTTGTGATGCTCAGTAGCATACACATGCAGGTATCAAGACGAGGTATAGGACCTTCTTTTGAATCTCTCTCCTAAAACAACAGGGTGAATAATATAATATTAGATTTGTTGTTGTGAATATTATGTAAAGTACAATTGCATGCAAAATTTCCAGTGTCTCTAGATCTTTTATGAAGGACCAGTGAATCAAATTAAACACAAAGGAGCCATGTGCCAACACAGAAAAAGTAAAATGTAAATGACATGCAGCACAGTCTTTCACTTTTAATGATCATGCACGGGAAGAAATTTATCAAGCAATATTTCCGGGAGTATCATCGGCACCATACCCTTTTTGTTGGAACAGTTCCAACCCTTTGAACCAAACGCAATGCTGCGACCCATAGCCCCAAAAATGTGCTGTGCCACATAGTGCCATTAACAACGTGTAAAGTCTTCACCAAACCTGCAATTACAAGTTCAAAGAAATAACACGACACTTTGGAAATAAAAATACAAATAAGTTTGTCATTTAAATCAAGAGTTCAACTCCCACCCAAAAGATGCCATTTGGATTGTTTTTCCATGTCACAATCCTCTCGTGGAAAAACTTGAGATCACTATTCACATTTAACAACTTTTTTTTATAGAAATAGCAGCAGTTCTATTTGTTACAAGGCAGATTTTATTCTGTGACATCCACTTTCTCACTCAGCATTTTGAAATTTCTATAGATCCTTTTCTGGCTGCTTTCTAATCCTTTCTGTCTGCCAAAAAGAGAGGCTGTCAGTTGTGGTGTATTTGGCATGATTCTGGCATGTCTTAGAATTTGGGCTTAGAGCCTAACCCAAACCCATAAAAGTAGCTTGTAATTTGACGATTGTCAAAGTTTTATAAGTTCTACATAAGTCATATTTCTAGGTAGTTTGAGGCTAAACACACTCCTCGAGGTTTCAATTAAGGCCCAAAAGAGGACACAATTAAGACAACCTTCCAACAAGATGAAGCTAGAAGGTGTCAATGTTTCATAGGCTGGGGTATGACATTTTCTAGTTTCTCCTCTCTCTTTGACTTGAATCAGAAGGTTTAGTAAGATTTGTTTTAATTTTGTTGGGTAAAACCATAATGTGGTCCTTGAAATTATATGAACCACATTAACTTCTGAAGGAAGCCAAAAAAACGAACCTGGAAAGACTCAAAATATCTGCGCGTATGGAAAGAAGAAAAGGAACCGTAATAACTATGAACCCAAAGCAGTTAATGTCTAGACTCTTTCATCGAGTTCCTTTTCTTCCTTGTATAGTTATTTTCCCAACATTTTCACTTAAAAGAAATAATACCTGTAATAATCTCAATAGCACTAAAAGCTGCCACTTGCCCTCCATCCAAAGCATCTTCAAGAATAAGATCAATAGGAAGCCAGAGTGCAGACCAACTATCCCCAGAAGACTGCGCAGCAAAAGACATGGGCGAACCACCACATATGACTTCTTTAGTTTTCACCTTAGATTTTATTTTGAATTCATGAGAAACAACCGCATGGATATTTTCCGTCAAACTCATAAGGCTGTCTACGGTATTATTTCTCAAATTCCTTAAAATTGGAGAGTTTGACACAAGCAGCTGTGTTTGGTGAACGAAAGATTTCCAATATGATGGCCTACAGAGATAACTTCCCTTCAATAAAAGGTTCTAAAGCCTTAATTGAGATTCACTCAAATGAGTAGTTAGCTGGTTTACCTACTGCAATGCATATCATAATTAAGTTCTTACATGTTCCAATGTACTAAGGAAAGGATCCTTGAAGTCATTTTGTGTTGCAAAAATTCTGCAATAATCTCTACAGCCATTGCTGTATTTTTCTTCTGAAACCCCTCAACATCCTCAGTTTTCTTTTCGCCTACGATGTCATGTCCATCAATATCCATGTCATGTGACCTGCATAGCCATATAGGCTTATTCTCTGTAGTGTGATCTAGTAACCCTTCGTCATGTAATGATGCTTCAAGTAACTGCCATACGACTGAAAAGACAAATTCAACTAGAACAATTCCAGGCTCCCACAACTTTTGTCCATATACTTGAGAAAGCTGAAGAGCGTCATCAATTGATTTCATAATCCTAAAGAATCATTGGTTTCAAATGTCATTATTAGTATTCAAAAATAAACAAAGAACCTAGCCATACCCTGAAAAAAGAAAGAGAAAAACACACAAAAAACTACTTGAGCAGATTTATGTTTCCTTTATCTAAAAGATAGTATAAATATCTACTTGCATATGATGAAATGTAGCCTTAGGAGATAACATTGAAATTTGAAGAGAGGTCAAATCTACTTTTGCGAGCAATGCACTAGATACAACTTTTCTTTCTTGTAACATACATATCCTTCAAATATATCAAGCTCTAAAATCTCATCCCAATTTGTGTGGTCAATGGTTTGAGCCTTTGAGGGACAGATATGTTAAAAACAGCAGCATCAACAAGTAGCTTCCGGTTGACAGCATAAAGCCTGATAGTAAGACTTTCAAGTACCACAAAAAGCTAAGGAGATTCACTTCTGTTTTTTATTTCATTTTGCCTAAGTAGTTTTGTCTAGCACTATAAATAAGAAATTATTGATAACAAAGAAGATTTTTACTTTTGTGGATTGAAAAAATGCTCAGGACCTAACCATAGTCATTAAGTGTAAATAATATGTTAAAACTTCAAATAGCAAATTGGATAGCAGATGCTTTTGCCCAGTTATCTCAAATACTTTTTAAACATGATTCATCATATCAAGGGAAATTGTCGATCATACATCCTAATTCCTTTGCATGAAATTTTAAATATTTTTAAAACATTAGCATGTTATTCAAAAACCTTCAACCAATATTATAACTAGAAATTTTTAACATTGCATTTTAGCTATTGTAGTGGTCTTTTGTAATTTAGGCTACTAAGGTGAGTCTTTAGCCTATAAGATCGACATTAGGCATAACATATGCACATCAACCTCGTAACAACGCAAATTTCTACAATAATAGATTTACCATGACATGAGCAGTGTGTTTGCATTGACGCCTGCATGGCACGTATTCTCAATTTTTCACATCAAATCAAAGAAAAACACAAAACACAAGTACAAACGAAGACCCAATAACACTGGCTAGATTTGGCTTTAGTTGTATCAGACAGGATTTATTCAGTTTGAATTGAACAGGAGCAATGATAATTCACATTCAAACCGACGTAGTAATAGAATATCCAAAATGCTAAACATATTCAGAAGCTAACACAAACAATTCTTGTCCAGCAAGTTCAGTTGGAGTTGGACCTCACTTTTCATAGTTTGGAGAACTGACATCATGTTCAAGCATATCTCGAAGTTGCTTAAGGAGTTCCATATAAAGTCTGTAAGCAGTGGGGTAGAGTTTTCTGCGTGGTACAACCCTGCAGTGGAATACACATAGAAGAAAACAAGTAAATCAGTGTTACGGTTGCAGTTCCATGCAATGTTCCACAAATAAATAAATAATAAAAAGAAAATCAGAGGTCAGTATCGTCAAACTTTCATTTTCTAGTAAACCAAAAATAGTTCCCCTTTCTCTCTATATCTTAACCATCAACCACGATGAAACAATTCCGATAACGAACGGAGCAAAACCAACGTTACAGTACGAATTCCTTCATTTAGTGATTCTACATCTTCAGATACATATTATATAAATGGAACATTAAGCAGGCCCATGAAAATGCACTTTCCAGAAACAAATTCAGTGGTTAAATTAATTAGAACGTAAATGTATCAGAGGAAGTGAAAAAGAGAAAACGGACAAGGAAAAGGAGGGAGGTGACTTTACGCGGCAGATAGAAGTGCGAGGAGGAGGGAGGGAGGGATGATGTCGAGAGATAGGGAGGTGTGTAGAAGCTTCCATGCGGCGGCGGAGTAGTTGTCCCAAAAGAAGTGAGAGACCAAGCGATGAGCGAGTTCGGTGGAAGGGATGGCAATGGCAGAGGAGTGAAGCGTCGACCTGATGTCGAAGGCCCACGCGTAAGGATCGGTGTTGCTCTCAACGGCCAACTTCGTTTGGCGTAGGACCGCGTCCCACGCATCAGCCTCGCTGGTTTGCGCGGGAACTGCCATAGTTAGGGAATTGAGAGAAATAGAATTTGAAAGAGGGAAGAGAGAAGAGAATGCGAGTGAGAAGAGATGCGACAAGAGTTATTATGCATGGAAAACAATTCCCGTTCCAGTTTCACTCCAACAACTGTAACATTCCTTCCCATCTCCTAATTTCCTAAATTTAACATAAATACGAAGAAATAAATTTTATTATGCACTGTACTAAAGAATTGCATAACTTCATTCCTTTGAGTATAAGTCTAGTACAATCTTCCGCATAATAGAAATAATTATTCATTATTTTTTATTTTTTAAAATATATTATCATGTTATGTTTATTACCAACGAATTTTATATTCATTATTGATTAATAAAATACATTCATATTCATAATATTTAATTGAAGTAAACAAAAGAGATAAAATTAGGAAATTTTACATCATCTTTTTTTTTTTAACAATCAGTTCACAATTTTTTAATAATAGAATATTATATTTAAAATGATAATATATATATATATATATATATATATATATATATAATTTCTCAATTCTACTGATAAGTTTTTATTTGTTAGGAATTAAAAGTGATTTGATTAGATAAAAATAATAAGATGATTCAAATATAAATAGAATAGCCCATAAATTTATTTTCGTGATATTTTAATATTTTGGAATGAAAGTGATATCTTGATTTCTTATATTTAAAATTTACGATTAATTAGTTTGAATATTTCATTGTAGAAGTATAATTTACTCTTTTGTTTGAATGTTTTGAATGGAAAATGACGTGAATCCCTTCATAGACCAATTATTATTTTATTCTGAATCATTTATAAAAATTTTACCTTTTGTCATTAATTTATCGTTAATTTATTTATAACACGTTGATAAATGTGAAAAACAATGTGTTTATTCATAAGATAATGTGTTTTCTTCGTAAAAAAAATAAAAACGTTGTAATAGTAAATAGAAAAGTTTTGTAGTTTTTTATAGAAGAAATTTTTTACATCATTGAAGTGTCAGTTTCTCGCTAAGTCAGTCATGATTCACTTAGTTACAAGGAATATTATTCACTTAATCTACGATCACAACTTGTTGAGTGAATTGGGTCAATTAAAAGATTAACAGTTAAGTTCAGCGTATACATAACTTATGATAAGTGTGAAAAATACTTGATTTCATATTTATTAATTAATTCAGAGTTTTGTTTATTCATAAAACGATGTGTTTTCCTCGTAGAAAAGTTGTAATAGTGAGTAGAAAAATTGTGTAGTTCTTTGTACAGGAACTTTTTATATCATTGGAGTGTTGTTTGCAATTTCTTGCTGAGTTAGTCATATTTGACTTTACTACAAGGAACATTAATCGCTCAGCGCACCATCACAACTCATTGAGCAAATGGGGTCAATTAACGGATTAGCAATTGAGTTTTCGTTTAGCACATGTATAACTGTGCGCTGAGGGAATTATTTAAATATGAATTGGTTCCTAGTTCAAGAAAGACAAAAATAATCACTTATGGGGAGAGAAAAACACGAAAAACAATATAGGATTAGCTAGAATTTTATTTCATTGGAATTGGATGTCCTGAACTCACTTTTATGTAATTTTCCTATTCAATATATCATGTGTTCAAATGTTCTTCTTGATTTTGTTGTCATTATATTGAAGTATAATGAATTTCTAAATATTTGTGTTTACTGGAAAGTGAGTTTAATGTGAACATAAGAAACAATAACCAATAGAAACATGTTAGTAATAACGTATTTTTTTTTTCATTATTCTTAAGCATAAGATTTTAATACAAATTATATGTTAAGTTAATTAAAGAATTAATAATTTAACATATAAATTTAGAAATTGATTTAAGAAATTTAACAAAGTATTAAATAATGTGAATGTTTGAATGTATGAAATATTGTCCAAAATATACTTTAAAATATTCCGAAACCCAATTCTAATTTCCTTTTAAACTTTAAATCATAATTTTTAAGTTCTTATTATTTCAATACAATTTCATTAATATAAATTTTACTTTTATTATTACTAAATTGATTTTGGTAAATTACTCAAATTAAACAACATTTTCTCAAGTTTATTCGGATTACCATTTTCACAAACTGAATTCTAAAAGTTCTCCTTAAATTAGTGCAACAATTACAATATGCAATATAACGAAATAAAAATGAAAGAAATTGAAGGTGAAGAACAATAGAGAAATTTAAATCAAACTTGTCTTTACATCTTTAATTTATCTCACACCTTATACATATTTATCTTATCTCCACAATTCGACTTTAGACTTTAAGTAACTTAACTTCTTGTCATAAGCATATTTTTTTAATGACTTAAAATTCAATATTTATATTAATTTTTAATTTTATATGTTTATTTTAAAAATTATGTATTGTTTTTTATATATTTAATGTCTATAATTTAAATGAAAAGAATGTAAGAGAATTAACTATATTGTGAATTAATAATGTATACACTTATTTCGAGTGGATGAATAGTTTTTGTCTCTTTTATTTTTCCTTGTTGTATATTTAACATGATAATAAATTCAAGGTTTAAAATATTAAAACATAATTAAAAACAAAATAAAAAACTTAAAACGGGTAAACAAAATGACATTCATTATGTAACGTTGATGTAGCCCAAACACTGGTTTAAATAATATATTGACTATATAATAAATGGAAGACCTTTATTAGCTCACAAATTATTGACCAAATCCCCAAAAAAAAAACAACACATAACCAACATGCTTGATCAAAGACACTCTAATTACATGAATAACCTTGACAACGCAACAAACATTTTATAATAAAAATGTTAAATAAAAATATATGCATTAGAATTTTGAAAGCACATTTATTTATTTCTCAATTAAAAAATAAATCTATAAATAGTAAATAATAAAAAATCTTTTTTTTTTATTTTTCCAAAAATTCAAAGTAGATCTAATTTTGGTTTTTATATTTTTCGTAAGAAAATTGTCCCATAATTTTTTTAAAAAAGTGTAATAATTCGTTAAAACACAAAATTTGGAAAACTGAAATAATTGTTTACATTTAGTCTCTATATAGTAAATTTGAAATATTTTTTTAAAAAATTAGAAAACAAAAAGTCTTGCAACTTTGGAGATCAATACTAGTAAAAACACAACTAAATATATTAACATTTTTAATACATTAAAGCATATACAATTTTATATTTAAATTTTGTACAATTTCAATAATTTTATGTGTTTGTGTATGAATGATTTTATAAAAATAATATTATAGAAATCATGTTAAAAAGGTAAAAGATTATTTAGTTATTTTGAAACAATAATAAGAAAGTATTCAATTATTTCTCTTATCAAATAAATAAATAAAATATTTTTTACTTTATTAAAAGATAAATTTGTCCACCTAACATATGACACAAAATGTTATCAAATAATATATCAAAAACCATTTACTCGAAAAGCACATAAAACTTTTAGTATTAAGAAAAATAACAAACTACTCTCTTTAGAAACATACAAATTAAATAAACAGAAAAAAAAATTAAAAATATATATACACATTATTAAGACACATTTTTAACGAGAATAACCACGAACAAAAATTCAGGATGCAAACACAGCATTAAACTAATTTTTAAAGCCATCGTCTGAGTCACCAATTCAGATATCTGAAGCAGTGAGCTCTGTGTGTGTGTAGATTATAGATGGCGAGATTTCTCGGAACTGAGAACACCTTGGGGAAGGAAAAAAGCAATGCAATTACACTAGTTTCATTTTGTCACATTAAAACTGGACAAAGCTTCCAAAAGAAATAAAAGGAAAAGACAATACAGTTAGTTACGTAGCATTAACATCTTAAAGGAGTTTCCTTCTGTGGTAGGATTAACCATTTTCATTCAAGAGATACATCACAAGGTGACGACGCTAACCGCTCCTAGCCTCTCTCCTAGTGGCATCGTGCAACAATTCAATGTCCACCCCTTCTGGAGGTAATTGCACGTATCTCACTACCGAACCTCTGATGAAGCAGTTTCTTACTGAAAGCTGACATCAAACACCCACACGTTACCAACTAGAATACCAAAAGAATAAAAAATATAACCATCGTTATAGGTATTCAAGTCAGATATACCAAATTAAGGGAGCTAAATCAAATAATTAACCGGAGAAAAAACTTGGCGACATATATTTCTTTTTTCTTCTTTCTTAATTCAAGAGGAGCTTTGACCACTTGGTATAAATCTTCCTTGATTCTAAGGTTTCCTCGTATGCACATCAGAATTCAGCACTCTGTTTAGCAATGATATCCTAAAAGTGAGTATCTTATTCTATTTTGGCACCATACTTTCTTATTATATCTTCTACCATCAAATTCACTATACTCATTTTCTTAATGGCACACCAACATAACTTTAATTCAATCGAGCATCCACTTTAAAACAGCAAGTACCAAACATATATAAGCTCCAAAATCTCAATTCACATACTTTCCAATTTCCAATAATCTACGAGATACAATTTATAACAACTTCAATTTCTCCATATTCATAAAACATAAGAGAAAATTGGAAGCAGGAAAGCTGACCATTAACAGCCTCAGTCGGACTTATTCTAGGTGAAGTCAAACGTCACCTAATAAATCCGTTATGCCTTGACATTTAGATTTGATGTATCAATGAAAGTCCATTTCGTAGAAACACATGAACAGGCATATAGAAGAGTGTAAAGTATCAAGGGCATAACTTTTTCTCTTTATCTTTTTATTTTAAATCCTTGCAGAGTGTAGGCACCACTACTCCAGTCACCAATAAATTTATTATTTTAGATAACAGTAGATATAAACAACACTTATAAGGATTCCTATCGTAACCAAGAAATATAGGCCTGCACAGCAGAACAGATGAAGTTTTCCTGAAAAAGAAACTACTGGAGGAGGGAGACCACTTATTGATATAAGAAGAAACTTGAAACCACTCTCAATCGCATATAAACATAAAACTAATGGAGAACGTACGCTAAATGCTAAATATAAAAGACAACTTCCCTTTTACATGCTTTCAAATGAAGTTTTCTACCACAACTACCAATTCACATATACTGATGTACAATTCAAAATCATAATCAACAACGATTCAAAATTAACCAATAAAAAAGGCACATCAATACTCAATTCAAATCCCAGATACAGAAAATCCTATTATTTAACATGGGTCCAATGCTTATTAAACATACTTAATTGAAACAAACTTTAAATTAAAGAGTACTAAAAAATCTAATTTATTTTTTTAATACGTGGTTAAACTGGAGTTGTTATGATCTAGATAAGAGGAAGGGGGAAAGGTCAGGTGTGAGTTCAAAGTTCAAAAATCCAATATCTACATCAGACACAGAGAGCCTAAGAGAATGTTCCGACTCAAAAATCCGATTTTATTCCAAAGGAAAGAAAGAAACCCTACGAACAAGGGTTATCAGTGGCTCCTCGACAACAAGAAAATTCATTTAATCGTAAACTCTACATCCAAGTAAACTAAATTAAACCCTAGAACGAGAGAGAGAAATGGAATACCATGTGGGGGTACTTGTCTTGATCAACGACGCGAGTGTTTTCGAGCTTGATGTTGAGGTACTGATCAACGGAATGCAATGTCCCTCTGATGGCCAAATCGTTCTTCAGCTCTACAGTTACTTCTCTTCCCACCAAATCCTTGAAGTACGAGAAGAACAACTACAACACAACCCAATTCATCACTGTTAAAAGAATCAGAATGAAGAAAACAGAAAAGAGAAAAGAAAAGAAAGAAATCGCTACCATGTTTGAACGGAGGGAGAGAAAACGAGGCTGCGGTGGAGGGAAACCAAAAGCTGCTACTGCGATTATGTAACCTTGTTCTCCCTCTATTCTATATATTCAGTAGTAATTAAAACCTCGATTATAAGATTTATTTTTTCAATAAAAAAAATATTAGATGCAACGCAAAATAATATTAAAAATACTTGAAATTTAATACAAATATTAAAATAAAAGCATATAATGCTGAGAAGATGGAGATTAATAATAATTATTACACAAATTAAGAGAAAATAAATATAAAACATATATTATTTAATTTCATTATGTGGATAATAAAAGAAGTCATTTTATTCATATTATGGTTCTTTGGTAATATAGAAGATGATCTTAATAATAAAAATTAAATTTGAGTTAATATCAATTAGTTTTGGTTAAATATATGTTTTAGTCCTCATATTTGTTTTTCATTCTCAATTAGGTCCTCATGTTATTTTTGTCCCAATTGCATCCTAATATTTGTAATTTGAGGCAATTAAGCCCTCTCTGTTTTTTTTTTGTCCTAATTGCATCCTAATATTTGTAAATTTGAGAGAATTAAGTCCTCTCAATTGGCCTACGACGTTAGTTCCAGTTAACGGAGAGGGCTTAATTGTCTCAAATTTACATGCAATTGGGACAAAAAAAACATGAGGACCTAATTGAGAATGGAGAACAAATATGAGGACTAAAACATATATTTAACCATTAGTTTTTAATATAATTTTTAATTAAATAAATTAATTTTTTTTATTTTAAATACATATGTATTTAAAATATATTTGTAAACCTTTTAAACATATACGTGGAAATTTATTTATATTCTTGACCAATTTTTATTTTCAAAAACTAGAAAGTTATAAATATACTATTAAAAGTATATTAATAATATTATGAGTAATTTATTATATATGTATATTAATATATATATATATATATATATATATATATAATTTTATGTAAAAGAATAAAATAAATAAACAAGATACAATAAATAAATAAATAAATAAACAAACACAAAATTTCACATCCAACATGGAAACAGAACAAGTTATATTTTTCTCATAACACATCTAATATAGTCATGTTATCATAGTCATCATAGTAAATAACTTATATTATGGTGTGTAAGAAAAATAAATAAAAGAAAATAGAGTTAATTAAAATTAAAATAGAAACCAAATTAACTAACATAATATAAATTGTTTTTTACTATTAAATTATCTATTTATCTCGCTATTCTACAACATGTAAAAAACTTTAAGGAAATCATCTAATAAATTTCACTTTTACTTACAATTTCTATCAATATTATTAAGTGTGTCATTTTTTTTTAATGATGGAAGGCTAATTGTAATTTATCTTTCATTAAGTCCTTTTTAGGGGATTCCAAATGAGGAAGTCAAAAAACAAGCTTAAGTCCTCAAAGTCTTATCTTAAGTGAGTTAGGATTAAGACTAATGTGAATTTGACTCCACTAAAATACTTTCACTATTAACTCTTAAAAGTAATACTTTAAGTGTAAGTCAAAGATGAGCCGACTCAAGTCGAAAGACGAGATAGGTCGACACAAAGGCTAAGACAGGCCAACCTAGGTTGAAGGACAACAAGGTTAAACTGGATAAAGGTCGAGACAAGTCGGTTCAGGATGGTCGTTGAGACAAGCCGGCATTAATGATAGGATGGTCCAGGCCAACGGTAGAGATAGGCTAATTTAAGCTAAAGGTCAAGACACATCAACCCTATCTTTCGTCCGTGACATAACTACACGAATCGAAGACCAAGAAGGAGATCGTTAGAGTTTGAAATTGAGGATCACAATTTCTTGAAGGAAAACTCAACCGCTTGGTAATGGAAGGACTATTTGATATAAGAAAATTTCTCCTAAATTCATTGGACCTTATCAAATGTTAAGAAAGATAGGTCTAGTGGCTTATGAGGTTGTTTTACCTCCTTAATTGTCAAGGTTATTACATGTGTTTCACGTCTCCTAGTTAAGAAAATTTGTACCAGATCCTACACATGTTTTGATAGTAGATGAAGTCTAAGTTAAGGAAAATTTATTAGTGGATACTCATCTAGTAAGAATATAGGAGCATCAAATCAAACAACTCAAAGGAAAGAAGGTTAATCTAGTCAAAGTATTTTGGAATATTAAGTCAGATAATGTCACGTGGGACTTAGAGGAAGAAATGAGAAAGTCCTATCCTCATCCTAAGTGAATATTTTAGGTTGAAAGTTTTTTTAGTTAGGAAGTATGTGAAAACCTTAAAAATTAAAACAAAAAATGCACACACTCAAAAACACTTCTCCTTTACTCTCACAAACCCTTCCTCCAAGATGTTTGCTTATTCTCTACAAATTTGACTTTTCTTCTCTTTTAACTCAAGAATCGAGCACACTACTATCATATTTGCATCAAGAACAACAAATTTCACATATCAATTCCTTTCTTAGGTGAGTCTCAAATTTTTTTTGTTACCCTAAGTGTTTTTGGGAATGGTTAGATGTTACATGCAAGTAAATTTCTACTTGCATGTGGTTATGATTTTGATTTCTATTATCCTTAATATGTTGGAATTTTAGGAGTATACTTAAATATTTAATCTAAGCTCCTTTTGTGTTTAGGTGTTTTTCTTTGAGAGGTTTTGGACACAAAGACAGTTGAATAAGTTGAATAGAACATACATCTAAATGTAAGGGAAGATGATTATGATATCTTTTACATTTAAATAATGGTTGAAAATATGTTAAATGGTTTGATTGAAGTGTATATGTTTGACTTACTATAAAATTGATACGAAAGTGTTAAAATTTTAGTGGGTAACCTTTTGTTTGGTTAAGTTTGGATGAATTAAATTGTTGTTGTTTGTTTGTAAAATCTGAAATGTGTGACTCATTGGTTTGAATTTTGCATCTCATAGTCAAATTCACAGCTTTTGTGAAAAAATCCACATGTTACCTATGAAACTCGCTAGTTCGAATTCTACATCGTGGAGACAAATACACAAGTTGTGGAAAATTCACATGTTTGTGGAACATTTTGTTTCTTTCTTCACTTTTAAAAATAACTCGAGTCATTTCTTTGTTATATGTCGCATTGTATTATCTTTGTGTTTCATGAATTTTGATGGCTTATTCTTGAACTTTGGTATGTTAAAATGCTTATACATATAATTGTGATGCTCAAGATAGTGTTTTTAAGGTGAAATGCTATTGTGTCTTGTTATTTGTATGGTGTATTTTTTATAAGTGCATATATGAGATTAATCTAACTCTGCTAGTAATTTGAGTCGTATAGATGAAAATTTTTGGTGGTGAAAATCAAAGAAGGTTCATACTTAGGATGATAATATTAATCACACTCACTAGAGGTATTGAAAACTACCCTGTATTGCTAAGTGGCATGATGAAAGCAAATTTTTAGGAAGTATCATAATTGAAAGATGTTCACGCCATAATGAATAATGAATGGCATGTTCTGAGGAGGAAACCCAGAAATAATGCGAATGCTACGGTGGCTTAACTAGTTTGTGCATTAGCATAATCGGTAAAAAAACAAAGAGATGCTAGATGATGACAAATGTTAAAGAGTACTTACACGCTGCTAAATTGAATAAAAATACAAAAACAAACGGGGAAGTAGCGAACAAATCAACAATTTCCAGACATGTTTTCCAGTAAAAAGAAATCCTTAAGATATTACAGAAGAAACCTACGTCAAACGGAACGGTAACAGCAACACAAATTACATTTACATCTCTTACACAAGAATAAGCTAAGAAATTTAAAATTTGCCTCTGATCCTATAAAAGATTATATATATTTTCCCATCAACTACAAACTCTCGATCTTTTAAAACGGAGAGTAGAAGAGGGTTGTACAGAAAGCTGTTCAGTGTTGAAACTAGAGCCTTTGCTTCACCCGCCTCCCATTTATGTCACTGCCATCAAGTAGTGCTTCATTCCTATGCTTGCACATGAAGTCCGAATGCTCAGTAAATCTGGCCACGTACTCCAATAGCTCAGTCAGAACAGATGGGCAACTTTCCTTCAAGTACTCAAATCCGTCAGTTTGCATCACAGCTGAAGAATCAAAAGATGAAATACAATGGTTAATAATAAGAACTTTATGGATGAGGGATTAAGAAAGTTATCAACAATTTCATTTGAAATGGCCAGTGCTAACAATAGTAAACTCTTGTGAAAACCATCTATAATAAACGTGTTTTAAATGAGTACCAAGTATTTCAACCATTAAACCAAAATCCTGGAATAAGTTTACTGATTGTTCCATGATCTAGGCACCTTTTTGTCTTCTATTTTAATGAAAAATTACAAGAGAAAATGAAGCAGAAAGCAAACTTAAACATTTACAAAGAGAAAAACTATTCATAAAGGTTCTGGTATAAATTAATGGTGACACAAGGCTTTGAGGTCAACTTGGGACAACCAGAAGCTTTAGCATGGGTTAATATTTAGTTACATAGAAAACATCACTTTAAAGTAAACCATAATATCCCTTTAAAGCTTAACAACTTTTTTAATGCAAATACAAACTAGAAGACAATGACGACAATTGACAGCATCACTACTGATATTCAGTAACAACTCTAACTTGCAGACAACTGTCACAGACCCCCTCTAATACTGCAAACTTCTTCTGGTAATTATTCAGATGGGAAAAACAAACCTCTAAGATTTTCAGATGTAGCGATAAACTTGAGACAAACAGCTTTCAGCTGGAAACAATGGTGCTGCTCTGCCAAGGCTAGAGTTGTAGCCACAGTATTAATTGCTACATCTTCACAAAGACTTGCCTCACACGTCAGCCTAAGCCTCTCTAGGCCATATCGATCAGCTGCTGCTAGAAGATGCTGAGCCATCAAGGTTGATGCCCACTTTGAGTTCAGGCCAGTAAGCTCATGCATATCTGGTAGTGAGTCCCAGTATATAAAATGAAGCAATGCCTGAAAAATAAAGACAAGACACAACTGACAAAACATTCTGCATGCATATTGCTCACTGCAATTTATCAAGTTGAACAAAGACAGACACATTCACTTTGAGTTAGACCCAAGCCTTGCATAGTTGCATCTTGTAAATGTACGGAACGAGAGTCACACCATGTACACCCATAATGCAATTACAAAACTAAAAGCTTGGAATTTTCTCTGCATATTAAAATTATTAAAGAAAATACTTGTTATATTGTGCCAACAGCCAATTACATTCATTAACCAAGCACTTTGTTTGGATGGGGCGATGGAAAGTGAGAAAGTGGAAAATCGGAAAGAAAGAGAAAGAGGAAAAAATTATTAGAAATGCAAGTGACTTGAAAATGTATTAGTGTCTTATTCAGTAAAAGTGATTTTACAACTATCACTATTTTATGGTCATAAGCAGCCTGTACAACTTCTGAAACGAGAACCTAGCACTAAGGAGTTGCTTAGTTTAGTTTGAGAAAATATTTCCCGCCTCCAGTTTAATTTAGGAGTTTGTAACGGAGAAATGAAAAAGAAAATAAAAAAAGGATTTTTCCCCCTTTTTCTATATAAACTTTTAAAAACAAGAAACAAAATAAAAACAAGGTGGCATTTTTTAAAGTTAAAAATGAAAACAGAAAAAACATTTTCTCAAACCAAACAAACTCTGAGGATCTACAAGCTCATAATGGTTAATTTAAATGAGAAAGGTCCATGTGTTCTCTGTGACCTACCAGCAACTGAGTCATCCAACAGCAAATGATACTACGATCTGGGCAGTGATGCCACAAAATTTTTAACTTATCTGATAGGTCATGCATATGAAGTAATTCAATGAAACGTGTGAATTTTCAAAAGGAGAGAAGCACAAAAAGAGATACAGATTGAAACCACATTAAAATGAGTTTTTGCAAACCTACTGGTATACAGTAAGACTAATTAACACAGGTAGCAGAGCTGAGCTGGTATAAAGATATACAAATTCCTAATAATGGAACTATAAAAGAAAGATCAAGGGAAAAATGCACACAATCATGAAGCACTCGCGGTTAGGATGAGAGCAAATAGAAACCAAAACCACATTAGGTGACCACATTACAAACAAAAACAAATAAAGAATGGGAAGCACAAAGAGAATTTAACAAACCTTGAAAACTGGAGCCTCCATGTCTTCAACTTTAATACAATGGGTATTCTGATCTTTCATAGGACCAAAAAGCTGTGCTCTAAAAACAGGTGACCGAGCTGCTAATACCAATTTATGAGCAGAAAAAATTTCTCCGTTCACTTCAAAATTCACATCACTTCCTTTACGACTTTCAAGTAGATGCCCAAATTGATGGCCAATGCTAGAAGGTGGTATTGCTATCGTATAGATTTTAGGACCTTCCGTACGTGACCTCACAACACCAACACTACAATTCACAGAGAGACAATCATCTTTAAGGTAGTCCGATGTTTCTAGAGCTGTTCTCTTAAAAAATCTTTTGTAACCCCTGAAACACCCAAAACATCAAATAATCAGTAAATACAAAATAAAACAAAAAATCAGTAAAAGGATATGAAGCCACGTACAAAGTTCAAGGATAAGAAGGGGGGCAGGGGGGTTAAAGATAACTTGAGGAATGTAAAAGATCTAAATGGATCATAAAATCCTTCCTAAAATGCAAAAGTATATTTATACATACATGCATATACATAAAAAAAAATAGCATAGATAAGAAAAATAAACAATAAATCATAAATAACAAAGAACAGAAAATAAGAGGTCCAAACATAACAACACTCAACAGACCCAAACACACTAAATAGGCCCAAACTGAACAGAACCAAAATAGGCCAACACATACCAATCAGGCTGCCATGCAACCCTCCAACACCTACATACGAGAAAGAAAGGATGCTTCCAACCAGTACAACTATGCCAACATCTGGAAATGGTAATATCCAACGATGATGGTGTCAAAGACCAATAGTGAACTGCAGATTGGAAAAGAGCATCTTTGTTCGTCTAAGCGAAGAGGATAGAGGCAGATCAACAATGAAACTCGCAATCCGCATAGCTAGTGACCTCTGTACGAGTTAGGAAGTGGACCCCAATCGTCCAGAAGAAAACTCATAGTATCAGGAGTTAGCGACTTTACTTGTGATTTTCTACAAGACATTTCTCCCATTTTATTTCTCCAGATTGATACTTCTCTATCACCTTTCCCCAGCATTTGTGGGTGGAGCAACTCCCAAGGGATGAAAGATCTCACCACTTAAAACACTAACTAAAATCCAATCCATTACACAAGTAGGACAAACATAGGGCACCCTACGAGACTTACCTCAGAAAAGAAAATGAACACACAATTTGGTATAGAACAGCTCAAGTACTTGACATGAAAATGCAAACTGTAGAACCTTAAACCATTAAATAATTTTGGAGGGGGGTACTCGTTAAGGAAAACCTAACCCGACCAATTAAAAACATTCAATTACTTTAAAAAACACATGTAAATGTTTTCCTTCTCAATAAATACTTTCCATTTTTGTTTTCTTAACTGCTTCCTCGAAAGCACATGTTAGCATACGTTATGTAAACCCGTCACCTTCCAACAGTATTATAAGTTAAGAAACATATTAGTTTTTTTTTTGGTAAAAGACCAGTGGTATCCTTCTCAGACACGATCTTGCTCGACTCAGTAAGACAAATATGAGCGACAACATTTAAGGACTCAAAAGAGACACCACTAGTTAAACTGGAATTCAGGTGCTCGGAGACGACTTAACAAATATGTCTTTTAGACAACACAAATTAAAGTGCAAGGCAGGGACGAAATTGAAAAACAAGATCAATATCAAAATTTATTTTTAAATCTCAACCCACCACATACTACCGCGGTATTTTAACGTGTAAGGCCCGCTTTCGAGTGTCCTCTCGAAATGGCTATGCACCTTGTGCCTCTCCTTGCCACTCTGATCCAAAAGGGTTAACTCGAAAAGTGCCCTAACGTCGGTGCCGTCGCTGGCCAGAGCGATGAAGAGCGACACGTAGGTCGCATTGTCCTCCACGCTCTTCCCATCGGGGTAGAAATAAATCGCCCAATCGTACCCTCCAACGGAAAACACGTCGGAGGCCATGTACTTTCCAATCCCGATCCCCTTGGAGAGGGAGTAGCCCGTGATCTTGAACTGGTGCGAGCCTCTCACGGTCTCCGTCACCGACGTGGAAGACGTGGTGGCGGGCGCCGCCGAAGAGGGGGACGCCGATGAAGAATTCGCCGACGGCTTGGCGGTTTCTCGGAGAATCTTACCCATGCGCTAGCCACCGTAGCGGAATCGGCGATTCTAAGATTGTGGCGTTGGAAGGTGCGAATTGGGGGAATTGGGGCAGTGAGGTCGATGCGAGGAATTGGGATGGGGATTTGAGTATCGGATTTGGATAAGTGAGGTTTGATGAGAGAATATAGGTTCCGTCAGGGAGAGGTGTCAGATTGTGGAAGACGATGAATTTCTAGGGTTTCGATTCAGAGAGAGAGAGAGAAGACGAGAAGCGAGGAAAAGAAAAGATTGCGAAACGAAATGACAGATAAAGGCTCACAAAATAGAATGGCTATGCCTTTAAATAATTATAATTTTTTATTGGAATATTTATTATATGATGAGTCGCGCAACTACCTGTCTCGATCCGCTCGCGTTCCTTCTTCCCAAACACGTGTACCTCTTACTGTAATATAAAAACTTACCACTGAGCCACTCACTTCACGTTAGCTGTGTGGCAATTGGTTAAAATAATATTAATTTTTTTAAATAATTCAAAATAAAAAATATAATATAATCTAAAATAACAATAAAAAACAAAATTAAATTATTTGAGTTTTTATTAAGTCAAGCTAAAAAAATACTTATATCAATTTTTTTTTTCCAATCCAACCTTTTTTAACGTTAATAGTTACAAGTTGGTTTTAAAAATTTGATTTAAGTATTTTAATTTATTTTTATTTTTTATATTTGTTGTTGATTTGTTTGAGAATAAACTTTGTTGATTATTCACGATTTAATCTTTTATCTTAAATTAGTACTAACATTGTTTTTGCAACAGGTCACGTTTCAATTTGAAAAAAAAAATAGTCTTTATACATTCTATTTGTAAAAGTCTTTATACAGCATGGTCTAATTAATTAATAGAAGAGCTTATTGCTCAATTGAGTACACAGTAAAGGTAAGTATCAAAATCGATAAAAAAAATCAAAATATTACTTAAGTCTTTTTTAAATAGTTATTTCATGGATTCTTTTTTGTTTTTAAAAATGTGGTGAATTGTGTGTTTGGTTAAGTCAAAATATATATTATACTTTAGAAATATAACAATTAAGAGTTATTGTTTTTGAAATATAAAGACTAATGAAAATATTGAATTATGCTTGATAACATAAGTTGGTGTAGCAATATGGTAAAGTTATTTTTAAGGAAAAAATATAGGAGAAATGTATTAATGAATATTTATTCATTGGATGGTTTTTTTAGAGTTTGAAGAAATAAATAAATTGTTTTTTTGAAAACTATAATCGTATGTCATTTTTCACTTATCTTAGTATTGGAAAAGGTATTTTGTAGTATATTCTTATGAGAATTTTTATTTATTTTTTACGGAATAATTTTTTTTTTCTTTGAAAAATTTATGAATGAACTATATTGATGGATGTAATTTCTGAATAAGTTTTTTTAAAGGAAAAAGTCAATAAGACAATATCTAAACAATACTATTTAAAATGTGATCAAGGTGTTACATATTTTCTTTGGAAAGAGGTCAAACTCTAATATTAAAATAATTATATTAATTCATACTATTAATCAATCAAAACTCTCTTATGCTCATATTTCAAGAAAAAAAAATCTTTAGATAAATATATTTACTTTTATCATCAGTGTACTAATATCAAGGCCGAGCAGTTACAATATATCTTATTAAAGATATAAAGAGCTTATATCAGTTTAAAGTCCATGAGACAAATTATAAATAGTTAGCGTTACAAGCCAGGTAACCTTTGAATCATCTTCCAATCACACTTCATTCACATTCTACTTACACTCCACAATTCATATTCTCAAATATTCAAACCAAGAGCCGAGACAACCGGTTAGTGTCTCGGTCATATAAAATATCTACTGAAACAATTAATATTTAATAAGTTAATCATATTTTTTTTAAACATGGCTGTTATGTAAAATAATACATGTTTATGTTATTCATCATTTAATGTGAAATTTTAGGAAAGTATTTTAATAATGTAGATTAAGACAATTATAAAGTCACGACATGATCATACAGCATTGGTAGGAAACACATAAATATGCGTTTAAATATAAGAAAATTTTCTATTTTTATTCATTCTTTAGTTTAATTTAATGCTGTAAGTTGCTTAAAAAATCAAATTCTTCTATCTTTTGACTTTATTTTTATGATGGAAGAATAATTATTTTTTTTAGAAAAGATATTTAATGAACTCTTACATTTAATTTTAATATAGAAAAACTATGTTGCTTTAGGACTATTTTTGAGCTGAAAAACTTAAATGTTAGCCTTCATTTGTAGTATACTATAAAAAATATAATTGTCACACGAAACAAACATTCTGAATTTTGATATTGAATTCGTTTTAACGTATTAAAATATTTTACAGTATTAATTAAAAAGTAAAATATTTTATACATAACTTTACAAGTAATATTATAAAAAAAATGAATATTCTGACTTTTGAATTAGTCATAATTAGATTCAAAATGCTATTGTTAGTACATTCTAATTAAGCTATACTATTTTCTTATACTCTTAAAATCTGATGTATTTATTATAATTTTTAACCACAGAATCTGTCAAAAGTTAATGTATTTATTATGTTTTGACATTGATATTGATATCTTCTCAGCCAAATGTTCCGTCCACTTCAACGCATAAAATGTGAGTATTTTATTTATAAAATAAAGTATTTATTTAATATATTTTTCTGGTCCCAGCAAATGCTATGCTACAAGCCATTTTTCACTAAAAAGGTAATAAAATTAGTATTAATGTACTTATACAGTATGAAGCCGACCACAAACTGTCTTTCATGGAAATTCAAAAGTTGACTATCAAGCCGATGCGTACCATTAGTTTTTCCATTTTGGAAGCTTCTGGATCCAGCAAGTTTTTTTCTTTTTTTTTTGTTGAGCTGATGGATCACAATAAAAACCTAATTATTTTTTGAGGTTTGTGGAAAATATTCAGGATTTGAGGTGCGGGAAGAGATAAGGGCATGAGGGCATGACTGAGTGCACGAAAGGAGGGAGCTTTTGGCTACAGAAAATCGTTTATTAATCCGGGTTTCTTTCAAAAATGGTGCAGAGTCTTTGTTTGATGGCATCTCATGGTTACCCAACTGGCCTTGTCTTACACTCACAACTGGGTTTGGCGGGTACCAACATGAAGGTAACATCAACAAGTTGTGGTTTTTATGTTTTTTCTCAGTATTAATGAGTGTAATGGTGTTTCTACTGTAAAATGGGTATGTTGATTCAAGTTTTCAATGAGGGATTGTGCCTATGTGACCTTGGTATGATCACGCAAGGCTATGTTTGGCAATGGGGATACATTTTTCGTTTTTGGTAATTTATAAATGTTATAGATTATTCTGTAATTTTTGTGATGAAAGGAATAGAATAAGAGATCATCTTACATTTTAATCATTCGTATTCGTAATTCATTAGGCCTATCTGGGGAGGAGGGAGGGTGCATTTTTCATTTCTAAATTTATGTATAAGCTATTTTAGTAAATGAATCATGATTATTTGAAGGTTACACGATAATCTCGCATTTCATCTGTCTGATTTTGTAAATTTCTTAAACTGTGAATTGTTCCCCTATGATAACAAAGTTTCCCCATAACCAAAACTCATAATATCATCCTCCATGGGTTCTAATACTGAAATTATTTTGATAGTGTTGTGCGTGCTTAATTTAGTTTCTTATATTTTTTAGTTTGTTTTTCAAGACAGGGCTACCAAATGTCCTTTCCTTCTCCAGTAGCGAAAGTCGACCTGATTAGATATGAGTCTCCTTATCTCAAGCAAAGCTCAGGTGGGGAGTCAAGGAAATTCCAAAATGAATGGGTTGATTACAATGAGGTTATTAATGTTGACTTCTCAGTTCAACGTCCCGTGCTTACTGATGAAAAAGGTCCTTTTTGTGGTTAACTTTATTTATGACGTTAGATTACTGTTTGATCGTTCCCATGCATGTTGGTAGTAGTGTTGAATATTTGAAAACTTCAAGTAACAGTACACACCTACCGACCTTGTAGTGCATGTTCATCGGTGATTCTATCTCCCCTCATAAACTAATCATGTGGAAATATCACATTTAGCTAGCTACTCTACTTAAATTCTAGTTGATGTAAATACCTTTTGAATTTCAATGTTCTCTGATTGCTTTATGTGTCTTCATGCAAAATTCCACAGAGTCTCATTGTAGTAAGTAGGATGGCTCCTTTTTTGTCTTTGTTTATTGATTATGCATGTTTCTTTCCCATGTTAATTTAGTGGTGATAAGAAGTTGGAATAACCACACTAAGGCCTTGTTCACATGAGTGGATTTGAAGGAGAGTAATTGAGTGGATTTGAAGATAATTTTTTTTTTGTTTATTTGACTGAATTTGGAGGTAAAAGAGAGTGGATTCGGAAATAAAGTTTGTGAGAATTAGTATAGGATTTAATTTATGTGACAGATTAAAAAAATTTACTTCCAAATCCACTTTCACTTATCTCCAAATCTATTCAAATAAACAACAAAAAAATTTATCTTCGAATCCTCTTAATTACTCTTTCCCAAATTCACTCAAGTGAACAAGACCCAAAAATGCTAGCTATGGTTGTTGTAGAACCGAAAGCCCTATAATCCCCCACTGGAATCCCATACTTCTAATGTGGGACTCAAGTCCCTTATTGGATCCTAAAAGGTGGCAAGATATTAAATCTCATGACCAATGATTTAGAGTAACCATTAAAGGTTGGCTTGTTCTCTAAGATGTTATGTAGTACAAACTTGCCTAAGATATTTGGTTGCATCTTTTCTTTGAGATGAATGCCTGGGATGATTTATGGTAGTAAATCTTTTTGTGCTTATTCTGACTTCTGAATATCGTTATTTGTCTTTGGTTGCAGCAAACTGCTCAAGTGCAGTCCTTTTTGGCTTTGGAATTGTTGAACAATGCACTAAGCGTGATAACATTACAAATTTGCTAATGTCTGAGACTGCTGAAGCAGGGAAAGATGGAGCAAATTTATCTTTGTTATCGAAGTTGAAGAAATTGCAGTTGTCAGGCAATGGTGAATCTCAGCAACCATTGTCATCCCTTATCTATCCAAGTAATCAATTCATTATTCGGAAGCCTTTACTGCGTTTAGTTCAAGCTTCAGCCCTTTCTTCAAAGATCACGGTTCATCCAGATGGTCAAATCACATTTATGGGTACTGCAATTGAGTTGAAAGATCTTGTCTCTGTAATTGCTGAGTCATACTTATCAAAAAGCTCACGAAAGGGTGAAAAGCAATCTATGGTTGTTCCACACTTCAATTGGTATAAATATTTTGACAATATTGACTTGTTTAAACAGATTCTGATTGTCCAGTCATCTGAACGACTATTTTATTTGCTTAAGAATTCACTTTTATAAAAGTAATAATATAACTTTCTTTGTAAATTATGTTGATCTTTGGATTAGCATCAACCATTCTGCATTAGTTAGATATTCAACATCTAAATAACAGTTTTACCAAAGCAAAGCATGCTTTCGAATAACGTGTCTCTTTTCTATCTGTCTAGGTTTTATGTACCCACCAGACCAGAGTCTTTGCACATCTTATCAATGTGTCTCCTTTGTATTATTATTATGTTTATCACAAGAAGTTAAAAGTTGAGTTCATGATTGAGCAAATTTTACATGTAAAAGTGCCCATAATCACTACTATTTAGATTAAATTTAAGTGTACACTTGTCTCGTCATACATGTGTTTTTCTTTTAAATTTGACCCCTCTGTGAGTTTTAAATTTAGTTCCTATGTGTGCGAAAATTTTTTATTTGTTCTTTGCGGGCTATTGCTATTATAATGCTGTTAGTTGAAGTAATAACATTTTGAAGTATAGGCGTCAAATTATAAGTGTCAATCATATATGTGACAATCATTCCTAGTTTGATTCTTGCATTCTATTGCTATTATAACACTGTTGATCAATGTTTCATTACGTAGTGGAGTATGGTCATCAAATTAAAAATGTGTCCATAAGGGACTGGGAATATTATATCTTTGACCCTCATTTGACAATGATTTTGAATTTGGTCTCTCTATTCAGTGACGCTCATGTCAATATCACACTGATACAAATAACAGACAACAGGGACGATATTGAAAATAATTGTCCATATAGATATTAAATTGAAAACCTTTTTGTATGGGGACCAAGTTGACAAGAAGTCTTGTGTAACTAACATATACCTTTACCCTTTTCTTTGTGATATCTAGAAAGTTGATTATTGTGTCAATGAACCTCCATTTATCACTCCAAATATGGTGACTTTATTTTCCAATATGTGTGTATGTGTTATCATTGCAATAAATTTATGAAGTGTCATACAAATGCATGTAATAGGGTCAAAGTTCAAATCTTGAAGAAGGCATTTGTTTGTAGGCCATACTAGTGAGTACTTAAATTTGTTGAGTTGTGTCCACCGACAATTCCTAGCACTTTACTCTCACAGCAATGGGTGGAGGGAATTCACTGTCTTTGGTCCTGGAAAATATGAATACTTGTATGGGAGTTAACTTAATTTAGTTTAAGTCAACTGTTTAACTTGTGTTTCCTTGCTTCAATTGATTTTTCAATTATGGTGTTATCAGTTCTTCTGTAATAGAAAGGACCTATATATTTCAAGACACAATTTAACGGTTTATTTGATGATATTCCATATGGACAGGGTGAATATCAATGAATTAGAGAGAAGTCATCCCTCTACATTGAAGAATCAATCCACCTTGACTGCTCCTTTAAAGAGGTATGCAGAATATACTTTTCTTGATATTGTTGACCTGTTTTCCTGCTGGGATATGCTCTAATGTTTAATTGTAAAAATAGCCTGTATTCATCTTCCAGCACCCTTGTTTAGCTTTTAAATCGCTGAGCATTGGACTATTTCTATATTGTGAATTATGTAAACTTGAGATTCAAACAGAGAGAAAATATATGTTTAGAGGGCTTAAAGCACCCTTCTTATGTTCTTCTATTTATATTAATGAAGAGTTGATACAATAAGAAGATGAAAGATCAAGGGACTGTCCTAGACTGCAAGGCACAAAACTAGGTAAATTAAGTAGAGATAACCCCAACATACTACTCCCTACTTTAGTCCACTGATTACACTAACATAAATAGATTAAATAATTATTTCAACACTTCCCTTCAAGCTAGAACATACTAATTGTATATACCAAGCTTAGAACATATAAACTCAATTTGAGGTCCCATTAAGGACTTGGTCAACACATCTATGAGTTGGTCATTTGATCCAACAAACTCAGTATATATTTTATTTTTGTCAACAACTTTTCATGAACAAAATGACAATCAATTTCTATATGTTTAGTTTTTTATTGAAACATTGAATTTAATGAAATGTGGAGAGTAGCTAACTTGATTATCACAATTCCAGATGTCATGAAGTTAAACTCTTGAAGGAACTGCATAACTCATATAAGTTCACATGTTAGTGATACCATTGTCCTATATTTAGCTTCAGCTGCCACTAAATTTTGTTTCTTACTTTTTTGTAATGGCTTTTCGTCCAATGAGGGACTAAACATATGCATCACTGTTTTCTCTATTTATTTTTCAACTTTTAAGAATATCAGAACAATCCATCTGTTCGATTTTTTTTAATAATTGCCTGATGAGAAAAAGTTATCATCTTCTATGGTTCCTTTTGATATTGACTTTATACATGGTTGTGGATAAATCTGATCATGTTCAATTGTTGGACTGCATACTAAATAATACAATACCTCTATTGTAGTTTCTTGCTCAAGAAGTATTTAACATTAATGCTTTTCTCTTATCTACAGCCCTGAGAAAGTGAAACTCAAGCCATCTCCAAGAAAGAGCAAGAAAGTAGGCATGGACAGGGATCGCTACAAAAACTATTCGTATGCATGTGAGACCCTTCTGACCCTGATGGTGGACAAGAAGCAGCGTGGCAGGAAAGCAATTCTCTCCCTGAAGAAATTTAGCTCTGAGCTTTTTGATCTCCTGACACAGTTTACTGCCAGTATTGGTGGAACCGGCCTTGCTTTTCTGCTATTTGTTGTGTGTAACCTAGCTGATGGAAAGGCTACCTTCTGTGCTTCTAACTTTTTCAACACTGGGTTTGGATTGGGGTTGGTTTGTCTTGCTGGGGCAGTAAATAAGCTCAGGATCACAATTTTGAACATCAGCAAGAGCGCAGGAAAGTTTGGTTTGAAAGAAGAGAAAATGATGCAGAAGCTGGATGAGAGCACAAGAGATATTTACTATACTGCTGCAGCATTGCTAGCAGTGGTGATGCTTAGATTTGCTTCTTGAGTGGCATCTCCGAAGACTAGTTTGATGAAGTGAATAATGCTCAGTTATTTCTGGTTGGTTGGATGTCTACAGTGATGGCATTGCTGAAGCAAAGCAGACTGTTAAAGAACAAATGTTCCAGTTAGTTTTACAATGAGATCTTCAAGGTACAATGCTGATCAACAATCCGCTGTTATTTTCCTACTTGCAGTTAACCCGAGAAGTATTCCTAGTATTGTAGCTTGTAATATAGAAATTTGCAATGGAATCAATAAAATGACTGCTCTATTTTCATCGTTAAAATTAGTATGATGTTCAACTGAATACTTTGGTTAATAAAATGACTGCTCTATTTTCTAATTTTATTTTTGTAAATAAAATTGTTGACGTTTCAAATACATAATGACACTTTAGTTTAGCTATGTTTTGCCAGAGTCCGAGTTAACATGTCTTATAATCTCATGAGTCAAGTTTGACTTATTAATAGTTTGTCATAGTTTCTATAACCAGGGTAACAAGCTTTCGAGTTAGTAGATCCTTTCACAGAAAAGACTAAAAATCAGACTAAACATGATTAAAACCATTAAAAAATATCACGTTTTAACACATTAAAACTAGCTAAAGTAAAAAGCAGTCTTTAATTGTGAAAATGTCTGACCTTGAATAAAAGTTCACTGTCTGACTTTAAATAAAAATCTTATTATAGCTTATGTCTTGTATAGCGTCAAACAAGTAAAATCAAACTCTACGAATTTATATTATAAACTATATGTATGCCAAACGAAGGTGGTTCTAGATAGAATAATTTGACCTTAATCATTAAAAATTAATGCAATATATAATTACCATTGTTTAAACTGGTGGTGTTCATTATTCAATTATTACGTTTCAGCCACTCGGTTACTTTTATAACAAGTGGAAATAGATAAATAACATAGATGATAAACATATACCCAATTCCCAAAATGTATCATTACAGCTAACAAATCATATTGCAACCTATTCATTTTTCTCAAATCAATATATGCCATCAAAAAATAGAGGTTCAAACAATGAGAATCGTTATTAAAAACAAAATATTTGTAAAACCCAATATCAATGGCTCGGACTGTTGGAACACAAGATACACATTATTCTTCATAAAGCAGAAAAAGTCTGCAGTGATCAAAGGCATGTTGAAAATTATGCACTACAAAATGAACATTGAAGATTAATTTCTCTAAATTTTACTCAATTTACTGAACTTCATCCAACACAACCGCTAAATGATAATTACTTGGCACATGGTTTGTATATTTCAGGATAAATAGTCAGGTCTCAGGGCTTCCAACCCCTTTTAGCAAATGTGTAGACTAAAACTTGAGTCACAGAGAACGGTACTAGCTCATTACTTTTGACACCACACCTGCACCAACTGTTCTGCCGCCTTCTCTCAAGGCAAATCTTTGTCCTGTAAAATCAATTGCAAGCAGTAAAGCAAAGTTTCCAGTTTCTAGCATGAAGTGTACAAGAATATTCAACATACGGATAAATACATTTAGGTATGTACACTGAAATAATATTTAGTTCACTAATGTAGTACTACTGACCTGCTTCAAGTGGAACTGCTGAAATCAATTCAAAAACAGCTGTAACGTTGTCTCCGGGCATAACCATCTTAACATTTTCAGGCAACTCTACCTTTCCAGTGATATCAGCTGTCCTCAAGTAAAACTGAGGTCTATAGTTAGAGAAGAATGCGGTGTGTCGGCCACCCTCATCCTTTGTGAGTACATATATCTCTGCCTCAAATCTCTTGTATGTTTTTACAGAACCTGGCTTTGCAATCACCTTCCAATAGAAGCCAGCACAAGGAAAGCGGTAGCTCAAATTTAGTAATTTGAATTCAAAACTCAACAATTTTACTAAAACAGATACAGATGATATATGTTGTTCTCTTGCATGCAACTACAACTTCTAACAAGAAAAGGAAAAACTTGATCTCTGCAACTTACCTGACCACGTTGAATATCTTCACGCTTCAGACCACGGAGAAGAAGACCAACATTGTCACCCGCCTAATAATACATACACAATCCGTTTTAGTTTAACATATGCTCTACGTAAATAGCCATAGCCCTTTTGTATGAATATAACAGTCACTTACTTGTCCTTGATCCAAAATCTTCTTGAACATCTCAACTCCAGTTACAGTTGTTTTCAGAGGACCACCCTACCAAGGAAAACTCGGTTTTAGGACTACCATTATAAAGGAATTAACCAAAGCTCGGATAGAGAAACCAAATAATGCTCATTAAGAACAAACCACTAATCATCAGTCATTAGTGGCAAATGAAAATAATAAAGCAGCAAAAGAAAGCAACAAGTGGACATTAATAGAAAGTAACGATGAGGATCAGAGGCAAGTTATATACAGGAAATGACTAAATGAACATACATACCTGCATTAGACCCAACACCTCCACTTCTTCACCGACTTTAATGACGCCTTGTTCAACACGGCCAGTGGCAACTGTTCCTCGCCCCTTCATCACAAGTGAAAAATATAAAGCAGCTGAAATGATGGAAACCAATGCCCCCATACATATCCAATCCAATATATGCAATGAAACAAATGCAGATAGAGAGAACTAAGCAGTGTTGAAAATAGAAATTTTGATATTCTTACAAGGGAAAACAAAACATTTAAATGAGACAACAATGTTTAAAGCATCAAGTTAAGATTTAAATTACACCACCGTGTCATATCATTACAAACAGAAAGGCCGTAACAAATACTACCTCCTTTCCTTTTTTATTCTTGAAAAACCTAGATAGAATTATTAACAATTTTAAATTTTATCCTTCACCTAACTGGATTTAGAAGAGCAAGAAAGAAATTGTTCAAGTGACCACAGTTACAAGGATGATCCAGTATTATAAACCACTATTCCACATATAAAACCAGTGTTCATAATCCCATCTGCTTATGATGTTAAGTACATCAATAATTGCTGAGTTTGAGTGAACTGAAGGAGAATATTAGGAATTTAAAATAATTTTAATATAAATAAATAGTAATAAATACGGTTGAGATAAACTTAAATTTTAGGAATTTATTAGTAATTTTGTTTGAGTCTTATTTTATTAGTTTGGATATAGTAATATTTATTTTAATTTTGATAGAGATAAAATAGGATAAGTAGTTTCGATTTTCTATTTATTTAAAAACATTATTATTTTATTTTGTTGATATAAGATAGAGATAAATTAAGTAGTTATTTTTATTATTTTGAGTGAGTTAATATTAGTAATTTTGTTTGAGTCTTATTTTATTAGTTTGGGTATAGTAATATTTATTTTGATTTTGATAGAGATAAGATAGGATAAGTAGTTTTGATTTTCTATTTATTTAAGTACAATATTATTTTATTTTGTTGATATAAGATAGAGATAAATTAAGTAGTTATTTTTATTTTGAGTTAATATTTTGTTATTAGTTTTTATTATTTGTGCTTGATCCAAGGTTCTATTTTCACCTATTTAAAGGTTGTTAAGATTTAATGAAAATATCCACAGTGAATTGAAGAGTCCAATTATTTTTGTGTGCCACATTTTATTTTAACAAATAGTACTTCTTAAAGAGTATAGTAACCTAAACGGTGTTTATACTGGAACAGAGGGAAGGTGATAGAACATGATAAAAACATAAGACTTACATTACATACTGTAAGAATTTTATAACTGAGACGATCTTTACTTCAATGAATCTGCTTTCTTCAAAAATTAACCCAGAAAATAAAGTTCAAGTCCTTTTACCTGAATTGAGAACACATCTTCAATTGGCATTAGGAAAGGCTTGTCAAGTTGGCGAACAGGGTCAGGAATGTATGCATCTACAGCATCCATTAATTTTAGAATCGCTTGTCTTCCAATCTCGTCATTTGTACCTTGTAAAGCAGACAAGGCTGAACCTCTAATGATCGGGATTTCATCCCCAGGGAACTTGTAGAAGCTCAGAAGCTCTGCCAAACACATTAACATATAAACAAATTTTAGCAAACACGGACCACAGAAACTAGAGCAGACTTATTCATTTTCTGAGCATGGACAAGAGAAGAAGGGAATCCCTAGAAAAACACCCTACCACGTAGCTCCATCTCTACGAGCTCTAACAACTCTGGATCATCAACAGCATCAACTTTATTTAGAAAGCAAACAAGAGATGGCACACCAACCTGCATAATAGATTTAAATATAAAATGTCAATCTAGAAGTAAGGAGGAAGGTCCAGACATTCTAGGTATATATATACAAACCACATCCGTAGAATACCTACTTGGCGAGCAAGAAGAATGTGCTCCTTTGTTTGAGGCATTGGTCCATCAGGTGCAGATACAACAAGTATACCACCATCCATTTGGGCAGCTCCCGTAATCATATTCTGAAAAACAGACAATTATAAAGCATATAGTCAACAAGAATTATTTTGTTATTCAAACTAAATAAAACCATTAGATAAAACATCGATAAAACATCTAGTAAGTACATAAAGGCAAGCTGGAATGCTAAATCCACCAGCATTCATGGAAAACAGAAATCTGACAGATGCAGCTGTTGCCAATATACAGTGTAATCAATAACTATAAAATGTATTTCGTTACAAACTAATCTACTTCCAAATTCCTAGCACACATTTTGCATCTCGTTTTGAAAAGAAGATCCGGCTACACCAGCACCAAAATATGCTAAATTCCACAATTAACTATTATACATGGTAAAAATTCTTAAATTTATCCGCCACCCAGCTTCTGTTAGGAAATTCATAACTCCAATCAACAGAAACATTCTTGGAGAAAATAAACCAAATTAGAAAGCTTACTTTAACATAATCCGCGTGTCCAGGGCAGTCCACATGCGCATAATGTCGTTTTGCAGTCTCATACTCCACATGAGCCTGAAAACCGAAATATTGAGCAAGTATACATCTCAGCAGAAAACAACACAATTGATTGCAAGAACAAAAGGGTACGATTCCAAACCGTTGCAATGGTGATTCCTCTCTTCTTCTCTTCAGGAGCCTTGTCAATTTCATCAAAGGCAACAGCCTTGGCCTTCCCTTCATCCGCAAGCACCTGATCAAACCTAATTGAGTAATAAACACCAAAACATCCACCTCCACAAACATTTAAACAAAAAGTGAATCAAGACCTTGGTGATTGCCGCTGTTAGCGTGGTCTTCCCGTGATCCACGTGTCCAATAGTTCCGACATTAACGTGAGGCTTCCTGCAACATCAAACAAAAAGATGAACAAAACAAGTAAAACACATATTAATAACGATTACTGTTACTTACATATTTTAAATTTTGTGACAAAAAAAAAAAAGATAAAGAGAGAGTGTTACGTTCTGGTGAAAGTTGCCATGGATCTCCACCATGGATTGGAATTGAAAGAATAGGAGGAGGAGGAGGTAGTGGAGTCATTGGGAGTAGAGAGAGGAGAACGAGATACGGAAGAATGGATTTGAGAGGCTAACGGGAAGAGGCGGCGAGAAGTGGAAGAGGAGTGTCTGAGAAGAAGAGTGGCCATTGAAGAAGTGATGAGGAGAATGAAAAGCCCTAACTATGGAATGCAGAGGCGAGGGTTTTAGGAGAGGGAAGACAAAAGCCAAGAGCAGTGAGTGCGAAGAGCGAGGGTTTTAGAATGGGCGCCCGACACCGACCCGTCATATTCGTGCGGCCCAATTCGAACACTCTCATAATGTTTCGGAACACAACGCCGAAATAACCACATGCTTCTTTTTTCTGTTACAAATGTTTTTTTCCTAATTAAGTCAACCAAAAGTATTAATATTAATATAAGAAAAACTTTCTTGCTCCACAGAAATTATTAAAAGTTATTTTTATCTTTTAAAGATTATAATTTGATTTAATTTAAAGTTTTAACTAAAATGACTCAATTCGTGTTTGGTTTAACTCATTTAGTTAAATGGTATTTTGTTTTTTGTAAATTTTAAGTATACTTATGAGAAATAATTCTGTTCGAGGTAGAAAAAGAATTATCTATTAGGATAGGTTATTCTAGGTAAGATATTTTTTTTATTACGTACAGGTTAAATTGAAGACCTTATATTGATAAATTAATTTATATTCCTTGAACTAATTATACGTGTTATTCATTTACTAACTTTTTAAAAATGATTTTCGAAAACTGACAATTTTTTCTTTATTCTTTTTAAAATGATTAAATAAATTAAAAGATAATTTGTGTAATTAAGCACTATTATTTATATTCAATGTAATATAGGTTTTAGTTGTTTTAGTATTATAGAGATGCTTTGTATTTAACTTGAGTCAACTCTAATTTTCTTTTTGGAATTTTCACACGAATGTATATAGTAGGAGTTTTATAATTTTAATCACTATTTTTATTTTTAAAAAAAATACGGATAAAGTTTGTTTATTTTTAGAAGTTTGGAATTTTAGAACTTTATTTTATTTTTTTTCTTTACTTTTCTCAATATTTTTGTATTCATTTTTAAATTTTTTGAAGTCTATATTTTTAAAGTTGTTTTTCTTCCTTAATGAAGTCACTTTGTCTGTTATTAGTTGTTAATGAATCCATTATTTATTTTATTCCTTAAGTTGAAATTGTCCTCTACTTGATATTTTTTTCAAATCTTTAAATCATTAAATATATATCTCACTTAATTGTCCAATTAATGTTAACATAGTGGTCTTCTTTAATGTTATATAAGTTTATCCTCATTAGTAACCATTGGACTCACTTCGTCTCTCACAAGTTTGGTGTTATGTGTCTTATACAAGTTGAGGACACGCCCCGAACACACCAGGTCATGTTTAAAAGATGAATTTTACATACTAATCAAATTCGATAACAAAACATCAAACCTTACCGTAAAGGTGAATTTGAGAAAGAACGTGTTATTTGAGTCAAAGGATGAGGAAGAAGACAAAATAAAAAATGAAGACAGGAATAAATTTCATTGGCGTCATTAGTTATTATAATTGCCACTTTTGAAGTAAAAAAAAAAAAATAGTGTGACATCTTTTGCAACATTGACAAACCTATTTAATCCTCGGTGTTCAAATGCAACTTTTTCTATTTTTGTAATGTCTGATAACTTTCAGGAAATATTGACTGCCCGCCCGCACACATTAACACCATTAACATCAGTTTTTCCAACGTGTTTTATCCTCACTTGCACGGGAAAACTTTTCAGAAGGTCATCCATCCCTAAATTACTCAACGCTTAACCATTGAGTTCTTATGAGTTAGGCTACCAAAAAGCAAATGCATTTGTTGATATGAGTAGCCAAATTAATTCTTTTAAGTTATCCTTCAACTGTATAGTCTCATACCTATAAAGTCTCTAGATCCCTCTGATTCTGGTGTATGTTCGATTCTTCCATATGTCCTTTCCACTGGAAGCTTGCTAGGAGCCGCTCCTTGTCTGTGTCTCTCTTGCACCGGCGATCACTTCCCGCTCTCGTTAGTAGTGCCTGGGTGTCACATGCCCTCTGTTTTGTTCGTCCTCGAACCACACCGTACTGGAAGAGACTAGACTCTGATACCAAATTAGAAAGTCGGTTTTGTGGAATTGGAAAAATTGTTTGTTTACTTAAAGTCGTTTGCTTTTGTTGATGAAATCATATATAACAGTTAGACATTGTTACTTTTTTACATCCTTATGTAAATGAAAGCTTAAGCAATAAAATATTTTCAATTATATTTGGTTTTTAAAATACTCTTAAAAGATAATGTTCTCTTCATATTTTTTGTAACGTCCCGACAATTTATACGAACTGACTATCCCCACACATCAACACAAGGTTTTCCAGTATATTTTGTTGTCACTTACATACTTTTCTAAAAAATTTCTTAACCAAGAAGTTCTTATTTAATACATTGAAATGATACGTTTCTTTCAAAATAAAAGACTCTAAATTAAACAAGTTAAACATAAAATAAGTTATTTACAAAATTTTAAGTAAATAAGATTTAAAGAAAAATTAAAATAATAATATTTTATTAAAACTAGTTTGATTTGGTCTGGAGTGATTTTTCTTGTCAAATTCTTGAAACTTGTGTAAGATTATGACAACTTTGATAAAAAAGTGTAATTTTGTAATATATGTCACTTAGGACGTGTTAATTTTGTAGTTAAAATAATCCAAATCTCATGTAATTTTTTTTTATGTAATTAACAATTTTGATTTGATTGAAAGGATAAAAAAAAATGTAAATAACAAATGTGAACATGGGTAATGATACACCGACAACACTTACTTTTTCACAACATTTCAACATCAATCATACGTGTCATTGTGTGATTGGTCCAAATGACACAATGACACTATCATGAACCAATCACACAATGACACGTATGATGATGTTCAAATATTGTCAAAAAATGTTGTTTAATTATCTTTATTCTGTGAACATACTACGCGTGCACCAAAAGAAAAGGGGAAACGTAAACCGTCACAGTAATACAAATATGAAACCAGCGTTTCGAAATGTGGCTCTCTACTGCCACGTTTTTTCTCGTTCCTTAAACCCTAACCCTCTCCTTCTCGTATCCCCGTTTCGAAGACCCGAAACGTTTCACCTTTCGGCCCCCGTTTCGTGCTTCTCCTCCTCAATGTCGGAGCCTCAGTCGTCGCTAGAGAAGCAGTTCGACGCGTTCAGGGTTCAACTGGAGCAATCTGGAACGCTCCGTGACCGAATTCGAAGCGTCGCTTCGGAGATTGAGTCCTCAACCAGGCTCATCTATGCCACTCTTCTTCTCGTTCATCAGTCTCGCCCCACTCCCGGTACAACCTAACACTTATGCTCTTCTGCTTTCCTTAACCATAACTACATTAGTATCCACAACTCCCTTTTTGACTTTAATGGGTTTATCTTTCATTGACTTGCAAATGGGTTTGTTTTTTATGGCTCGAGTGTTAAATAGAAAGCGTCTAGACTTAAACATGTATTCCGCATTTTCTGGTTTGATATAAGCAGACTTTTTTGTTATCCATTGCAAGTTTGAGATGAATTGTGAGGGTTGAAGTGTATTAAGTTTATTTTGTTTATGGTTTAGTTTATTGTAGCAAGGCCATGCATTCTGTCAATATCTCATGGATATTTTATTTTTTGGGTTCGAACAGGGCTTTTAGAGAAGGCCAAGTCTCAGGTCAATGTGTTAAAGGAGCAGTATAAGGAACTTGCTGAAGTTCTTGGAGGAAGCTCTGGGCAATACTATAGGTGATTAAATTCGGAGGAACTTTTCATCTTTTATTTATGTTTTAATTTTTTGTGTGTTTTATTGTGTAATGCAGGTATCATGGTGATTGGAAGTCTGAAACACAGACTGTAGTTTCGATGCTTACGTTCATGCACTGGCTAGAAACAGGAAGCCTTCTCGAGCACAAAGAAGCTGAGGAAACACTTGGGTGTATGTCTTAATACTCTTTAAAATTTGAAGTATGCTCTACATATGTTAGAAGCACCAAATGCTTGCATTCAGTCAAAGGTTTTATAGTCTCAAATACCATTAAATTCTTTGTTTTATATCTAAGTGTCTTGCCTTGTGCATCAGTACAGGGTTTTAACATCTAAATCAGAGAGCTAAGCATCTTTTGGACAGCTAAATTTCTGAACCTTTTGCAACGCTGAGGCATTTAACTTATAGGATTGTGCTAATCTTGTGTGGTTGATAGTTTATGGCAATTTATCTACTTATCCTCTGTATGCACCATACCGCAACTGTCTTTTGTCACTCAGAATAAGTGGATGGAAAGTGTGTTATGTTTTCCTCCCTGTTTTTTTTGTTTGCCATGATATCAAGTACTTACCACTCATTCCTAGTCACTGAGATTTAGAAATTCTGTATGCTAATTGTTGTTTTGCAGTGGGTTCAGACTTTGGTCTAGACGTTGAAGACTACTTAATAGGTGAGTCTTTTAAAATATGTGCTTGGCTATCATTAATTGTGTAATAATCGTTTCTGGAGATAAATATGATCCTATTGCGCATTTTCTTGGGCTAGCTTCCTCCAGGGAGCGTGGTCAATTTAAATATGGTTATATTTTCAAAAGCATGGGTATGACGGTTAGAATAAGTGGGATTTCCGGGACAAGGGAGCTTAATAACCAAATGTGTATGTTATTGTTATATTTAGTCGTTGCTCTAAATTAATCAACCAAAATCTTCCAACTCCATCTTTTGATTTGAGCCATAGCTGCAGTTTTTGCCTATTATAATTTCAAGTTTTGTTGTATGTGTATTAATTCATTTTTTACCATGCAGGTGTCTGTTTTATGTCTAACGAATTGGTAAGAACTCATTTCCTCTGAACTGCTACGTATCATCTTGCATAAAATAGTGGAGATATTCACTATACACTATGTTTTTAACCATATGCACCTACACATACACAATAGATCATCAGACTTCTGTATGTTTAAGGAAAAAATATCATGACTACTGCAACCTAATTTACAATTCATTTGACGTTGCAGCCAAGGTATGTGGTGAATCAAGTGACAGCTGGGAACTACGATTGTCCAAAGAAGGTCTTGAAGTTCTTGACAGACCTCCATGCTGCATTTCGTATGCTTAATCTTCGCAATGATTTTTTGCGAAAGAAGTTTGATGGTATGTTATTGCTTGTACCTTGTCCATGCATTCTTTCTTTTCTTTTCTATTGCCATAACACTACCTAATGATAGTACTGTCATTGCATTCTCAATGTTGGCACAAATATCTATCATCTTAAACCAAGATTAGTCTACTAACTGCAATGAGAACGGCATTACCATAACGGATTTACCCAGAAACTGGCAATAATTAAAAGAACATATATATACCAGCTATGGCTCACTCTCCCTCCTCAAATGACGTGCACCAATGATACTTGTACTGTTTGCATATATTACTTTTTCATAGAGGAGTTGTGTTCACTCATACCGTCCGTTTGGATGATATCTTTCAACCTTTGACATGGCAGGCATGAAGTATGACCTTAGAAAAGTAGAAGAAGTTTATTATGACGTTAAAATTCGGGGTTTGACACCGAATGGTGAGCCAATTGGAGACCTGGAGACCAAGAAACCAAAGGACAATCTTTAGTTGTTATAGCTGTTGAGCCAAAGCGACATGGAGCTTTACTGACTGCTCATCAATTATGCACCTTAAATACTTAGGCTGCTGGCCTTTTGTTAGCTGTAACTGGAATTCATTTGTAATGGTTGATGAAGGCAGGTTAAAATTCATTAGCAAAAATACAGTTGTCTGTATGTGGTGCGGCTCTCAAACCCATTGCGAGGACTGGGAACTCTGTTTTCACAATGTTCTAAATGGAAAATATGGTACGTTGAAGAATTAATACCTTTGTTCAGTAGAACAGGGGTCTTCAGTTCAATTCACCGATGATTAAAGTTTTTTTTTTTTTTAATCTCTCACCTCTTTGGTTATCAATGAATTAATTGAAGTAATTTTCTGTTATAAATTGATATTAATTATGGAATGGTATTGTCATTTGTGTATATATTTGTTTAAATATTAACTAATAATTGTTACTAAGTAATTACTTAAAGAAGTTTGGGTTAAGTATCTTTTTAATTCTTGAATTTTTACGCAAAAGTGAAATTCGTCAATATTTAAAACTTTGACATATTTTAATCTTTAAACTTTAAAAATTAAATAAATATAGTATTTTTAATTCAATTATGATAGTTTTTATGTGTTAAATGTATTTTTTAACTAACATTAAAATAAGGAAATGTTAAATTATGTAAATAATTAAATATATTAACATGAAATATATTTGATATGTAAAAAGATTAATATAATTAAATTAAAAAGATTATATTTATTTATTTTTTAAGTTTGAAGATCAAAATTTTATATATAGATGGATTTTAGTTGTCTCAAAATTCAGAAAGTTTAAAATCATATTTATCTCAATATGAATTGTTATAAAATATAGATCTCATTTAGGTTCATTTGTTATATCTCATCAATCACTTGTTTTCCATATAATACGATTATACAATAAAACAATAGAGGAGGTTAAATCAAAATCTATGAAATTAAGAAAATCTATATTATGACATCAAATATATTTTTTAAGATTAAAATTTATATGTGAAGAAATAACATCTATTCACACCAACTTAATCATAGCACATTTCTTTTCTAAAAATCTGAGAAATTTTAAAATTATAAATATTGCATGTTAGACTCTAGAATATTTAATTTAGTAAAGTGCGTAAAATGACCAAATATATTATATAGTTTATTTGGTTAAAATGTTGTATGTGATATTTTAGGGGTTTATGGAATGTGTGTTTCTTGGAAAACTGTGTGGGGTACCATTTTGGAAGCTATAATGTTTTCGGTAGTTCTTATTTGACCAAAATAACTATTTATATTCTTAGAAATATTAAATAATATTATTTTAGTCTAATTAAGTTTAAGATAATGTTGGAGATATTAATATAAATGTTTTAGTTTGGACATTATTTATTATGTTTGTGCCTGACGAGCAAAGATGATAAAAGGTAATTTCGCATATTTGTATTGAAAGTGTATATTTTGTTGGGATTTTTGAAAGTGATACTTATATATTTCACCACAATTCGGGATTCTCCAAAAAAGTAATGGAAAGTTGTATACGTCGCCAAAGCTTTTGAGAAAAGTAATGGAAGTTATTCTGTCTTGAGAATAATAATGAGAAGTTGTATATATCGAGAAAAGTAATAAAAAGTAACACATATAGACTTTGGACTAGTTAGAAAAATAACGAGAAGTGAAATGGTTATTGGTAAGTTGTGTGTGAGAATTACAATTCAGTTTCTTGACGTTGATATCACTAGTGGTTGTATTAATTGTTTGTATAACATGTTTTGAACTTGTGATGATATATGTTTAAAGTATTGTTTATGACAATAGATTTTGTGAATGATTGACAATTAATGAAATTGAATGATGTTATGAGATATTAAAGTTAAGAAATGTTTGGATGAGTGTTATATTATGATTGATGTATATTCTTGGTATGATTTGGAATACACTTGTCTTCAATCTTTAGATCTTCATATCCTTTTCGTAGGTAACAGTCATACGTTGAAGTCAACATGTCAGAGCAGACATGCTTTTTGCAGTACTTTAATCAAAGTAGGTTGTACGAACTCTTCAACACGACTTTTGATCGAGAGAACATTCCATGAATGTCTTCTTTGTTTTTAACATCCACTTGTGACTTGTTTATGATGGAAAAGGTGAATACTTGTAATAGGCATCTGCACAAAGTAGAATAGAAATGTGTGTTGGCATATATGTGCTTTTTCTTGTTTACTTTTGTTGTTTGAAACAACTTTGTGTATTCAAAACAACTTTGTCAATCTTTCTATACATGTAAATCGTTTAAGCACTTTTGAAAAGATACCAAGTATTGATTCATAAAGGTTTAATCATTGGATGAAAATATCGTTTTGCATCAAGGTATCATTTAGCCTTTAAAAAACATTTACTAATAGTGCATCGTTTAGTGATCTTTTTTTAGTACGAGAGCACATTTATGAAAGCGTTATTCAACATATTGTTTTTGAAGCATTATTTATAGCTTTAGTGCGTTTACCAAATACTTATTGTAGTACATTGTTTACTAAGATATAGTAGGAGCGTGTTTAGCAAGGATATCATGTAGCATATTGATGCATTTGCCAAAAATATCGTTTAATGGTGCGTCTAGTATCATAATAGTTTGTTTACTAAAATACTATTTAATAGTGCATTTACTAAAATTTAATGCAGTGACCTTTTCATAGTAAATCATTGTTTAATGGCGCATCTACTGTGAATAAGATCGTTTGGTCTTACCACGTTTGTACGTGGTATCCATAAAGAAAACTATATTAAACGCATTAACAAGTGCATTGCATCGGAATGTGTCCAAAAGAGGTTACTTACCATGTCAAAATCGTCCACACGTCTACTATATTGGATGAATTTTTCTCGATCTAACACCATCATCAAATGTTGCATTTCAGTTCTCGACCTTCTTAAAGATCACTTGTATGTGTACCTTGTGTTATATATTTGTTTTACTATTGTCACATTAGAATCATTATGTTCTTTAAGAATTAATAGAAAATATTCGAGGACTTTATTTGACTCTTAGTCATGTCAACTAGTAATGACTATTCAACAACATTTAACCTCCTAGCAAAATGATGACCAACTAAAGTCTCAGTTAAAGTTATGATATCCTTACATTACCTTTAACACCCAACCCTCTCCATTAGAATAGGGTTTTTCCCTCAACTTAAAGGAACACTCACATTTTCTTGTCCTGAATACATTCGGCTGAACATTAGGTTTATACTTCTTGTACTTTTCACTCCTTTTACAACCTAACAAAACATATGTCTTTCTTCCAAGTTCACCAGTTGCTATGCAAGATCTTATAGTAACTACAACAAATCCAAGATCGAGTGCAATCCTTCGGATCCATTCAATTAAATCATCACATGATGAGAATATTTTATTAGTGGTAAAATTATTTGTATAATCATCCTCAGTCACTTCGTTTATGAAAGAAGGAAATTCAGACACGAAGCTCAAATTTATCTGAGAATTCATTAAGTGAAATGGATAATTATCCATCTTATAATATTAATCACAACCTATACAATAAACATATTTATCACTCAAGATTCCTCATTATATAATAATAATAACAACACATATTAAAAATTAAATAATAAATAAAAAATGAGAATAAAATAAATAAATTTTAAAAAATTAAAATTATTGACAAAATGAATTTCGAAATGTGTTAATCACATAATCGAAATTCAAAATTTGACGAGCTTTTAAATGGATTAATTTCGAAAGCCAATTAAGGAATCAACATTTTCCAAAACAAAAGGACTTCGTTTACCTCGACCTTGCAACAAGCAATTTTCATGAACCACCAACAACGAGGGACCACCACGACCAACAAGACCACAAATAGGACCAAAAATATGCACCAATGGAAACAAAGAAGCAAAGTGGACAAAATTGCACCAGTTGAAACAAAGAAGCAGAGTGAAGTAAACGAGGGAGGGGTGTAGTAATATAGAGTTTCATTTATTTTAGTTGGTGAACATTTATGAAATCCAGTTAACATATTCAATGCTAATCTACCGGTGCATTTGTTTTTAGATAAAAAAGGCACATTTGTAATTTTGAAGGTGTAGGAAGAACTTGGGGAGGTGCATGGAGAAGCACTCCTTTCATTACAATTCAAATTAAGGACTAACTAGATAATTATCTATATATAACACAAAGGAACATGGGTTTGTGTCTACAAAGATCAAACCATCAACCTCAACAAGTTAATTTTGCCCTATATGTCTAGTTAGGGATGACAAAAAAATTTGTGCTCGTGCATATCTGTGGACAAATCCGGGATGGATAGTTGGTATCCGCAGATATTTACTACCCGCAATCCGTGGGTAGCGATATTTTAATACCCGCTCATAAACGGGTCGAGTGCAGGTATTATACTATCCGTACCAGCGGATATCTGCAAAAAATAACAATAAAAATTTAATTTATATCTTATTAAGTTAAATTTAATTAAAATTAATTTATATTTTACAAGGTTAAATTAAATTAAAATTGAATTTTAATTTATATTATATTTTATATATTTTTTGTACTCCTATTTAAATTTTATTTTAAAAATTTATTAAAATATATACTTTTTTAAATATTTACGGGTATCCGCAAATACCACGGGTTTTAAAATATCCACAGAATTTTTTAAATGGATATGCGTGCGAGTAACAGGTGAATTTTTTTTGTCGGATTGAGTTGTAGATAGGTACTATCCATGCCCGACCCGACCCGTTATCATTTCTATGTCTAGTACATCATCTTGTTTAGAAGGGACTTTCAACTTTTACAATATTAGATCAAAAAAATCTCACGTGCCTGCTCTCACAAAACCGAAAACAAATTATCAACTAAATTTTAAAGGGTGTTAAGTGAGAAGAGATTTAATTGAAAAGATTGTCGTTCAAAACTACAATTGCTACCCGTAGAGTTTGGTTTTTAAGATTTCTATAACGCATAACCAAAACCTCAATTTAACAACAAACAACATCTAAAGGTCTTCAAACTATAAAATTCAAAGAGTAAGTGATAAGACAAATCCACTAGGAGCGTTTAATGGTTACAAGTTCAAGTAGGTTGGTAGAGGTTATAGGTTCAATGCTTAGACTACGAAATCCAAAATTGAATTGGGATTACCATAATCCAATGTTAGAATAATAAATTGATTTTATATTTTGGGCTTATAAGATAAAAGTCTAAGATTAGAAAAAATTCAAATATAATTCTAAAAAATTCTTATCTAAAATAATTCTATTTTAAAAATTAAGAAAAAAATATATGAAATGAATATAAAAAAAGGGTTAAATATGTTTTTGTCCCTATACGATTTTGGTTTTAGTCATTCTTTCAAACTAAGGTACAATTTAGTCCTTCAACTTTAAAAAACTCTGGTTTTAGTCCTTTTTACCAAATTTTTTTAACTTTATTTGTTGTTTCAAGCATGTTTCATTATAGCATTTGGATTGTTTACACTGTTTAATACATTTTTCCTTCAATGTTAACTTAGAAATGCGTTTGAAAGAGCAAATAAAATTAAAAAAATTTGGTAAAAAGGACTAAAACCAGAATTTTCTAAAATTGAAGGACTAAATTGTACTTTAATTTGAAAGAGGGACTAAAACCAAAATCGCCCCAAAGTATAGGAACTAAAAACATATTTAACCCTATAAAAAAATGTGTATGTGATGATTTTTTAAATTCAAAACCATATTACCATTCTGTAAAAGCACATAGGTTCTTACATGTGCTAAAGTAGTTTCGAACCTCAGTGAAGTCAAAGTTCTCTCGTAAAAAATCACTTACGGGAATCATAAAAGTTGGTCCAGGATTTTGAATTTGAGTCAAAATAACTGGTTCTAGAAGTCTCAAGGTTGGTACATAATAGTTTGTTTTCTAAAAGATGGTGGAACCGAGAAGAGTAAATGGTATAAGAAGAAATCTTTGGTGAGTTGAAACCCAATATTTACTTAATCAAATCATAATACACAGCAAATTCTAGATATATATATATATATATATATATATATATATATATATATATATATATATATATATATATTTATCAAATGTATTACGTTAAACTAGCTATGAGATAAATGTGGAAGCAATACTCAACCAGCAACGTTAGATTGATACACTACCATGAACATGCAAAAATAAAATTCGTTTTAATGTTTGGTATGGTAGGAGCCACTTACATTCTGGCTCTCTGGTTGTAATTTAAAATTCAACAAGTGCAATGAGTTGTTTAATTTCCACATAAAGACACACGAATAATAATTACCCATAACCACATAAGCATCTTATATGTATGGTAATAACGTGATTCTTGCAAACTGCAACCGCCAATTATGAACAAGGCTCCTCTTCGAATCTGATACCATCTACAAAACTTTCACGTCGCCATGTTTTCTTTTTTGCTTTTTATTATGATATTAACAGATCATTAAAACAACATACTAACAATATAAGAAAATCTCTTTTCTTGTTTTATTCTTCTCTTCCTTTTATTTTATTTCCTTGAGCCGTCAACTTTGGCCATGGTTCAATGATACTACAAGCCATGATGTGATGATATAATATACAGTAGTACATCGGTACTTGGTTGTTTTCGAGTTTGACACCATTATATTCCGTGGAAAATTAAAAAAAGCTCTTCTTAATCGCTGTTTGGAATCTTAACTGGATAGCTCCTACAAACACAATTACTCCTCATACATATACCTATTCAAACGTGTCACTATTTCTTTCTTATTTTAGTTCATAATCTTTTCATTTACACCCTCATAACACACTATAAAACAAGCCCCTTCTTGCAAGTTACACTCAACTCAACTTTATAACCATTTGAGCTTAACCAAGATTTAGAAAACCATATACCCTGCATCAAACACTTTTCAAACCAACCTGCGTCATGGGGAATAGGAACTCATCAAGTTCAAAGGTCCATGGAAAGGCAACAAGAGTTGCTTCAACTGAACCTGGATATGATCCAAGGAAGAGGTGGCGTGTTGCTGATCCAGAAGTAGAGATCACACGCGCTCGGAAGGGACAACATGGTAGTGCGGCGTACTCAGATGACACCCCACTTGATAACGATCAAACTTTCAACAGTTTCATTCGACGTGCCAAGGGTAAAATTAGAACCGTGTCCCACATCGGTCGGGAGCAGAGCAACGTTGCACCTGCACCACTACCAAATCATGACGAGGCTAATGCTAGGGACAACCTAAACGACCAGTTTTCAAATTTTATAAAGAGTTCGAAGAAGAAGTTGAGAAGTACATCAAGCATGAGAAAGCATGGTTCCTTCAACAGGAAGTGACCATTGATAAACCAGGGAACCTCAAAGAGAATGGCTTTATGATGATTTGACATGTGGGTCCGTCCAATATTCTGTTATATACTGCATGAAATAAGGCCTTAAGTCATGCAAGCATTATACTCTTATATTTTTCTATTTCGAGCATAGTAAATGTGAAATGTTTATTTGGGGAGAATAATTTGTATTGGTTGATTATTTATTTGTAAGATATATGCATTGATGTTTGTCTTTAATGAAAGGTTTCTAATTAATCTGCAGTGTTTTTATTGAAAGAGTATATCAGTTTAAATTTAGAACATCACAACAAAACAAGGTTCCTTAAACGATTTCATTTGTGCAATTACCTAATTTGAGATGTTCAGAGCCCCCAGATTGGATAGTTAAATTAATATATATATATATATATATATATATATATATATATATATATATATATATATATATATATATTCAGTGTCACACAATCTCATTACGTTTTGTCCTCTCTGTGTGCGACATATAGAGCAGGTAGAACATTCCATCATTAAGCATTAAGAAGGCATGGAATCTTGAACCTTACCTTAACCCAACTCTTTCAATGATGATATATGATTTTAGTGATTATACCCAACTCCCTCGTTTGTTTGTTTTCATTGGCTTGCCCTTACCAGCATTTCTTTAAAAGAAACATGATTCATGTGCCTATTGCTGCATTTGGCATCTCAAAAGAAGTAATCATTTAATATTACAAAGGTTTCATTTTCCTAAAGCAAGTTGTTTTAAAATTTTACATCGATAACTGTCGATGTCCAGATTATAATATTGAATCCATGCAGTTTCCTGTGAAACGTAAAAGCACTCAATTTTCATGTGCATGATCTTGTTATAGCATACAGTGGCTTTAATTCAAATCACTACGTAGGGTACGTATGTTTCTCAGAGAAAAATATAGTTTTAAGGGTTCATCCTGCTTGAATTGTCTTCATTTAATTGAGTTTGGGAGGTTTTTAAATCTTCTGTAATTAAATTTATATTAAATTTTCAGTTAGTTTCTTTTTAAAATAAATATTTTCTAAACAAAAATTAACACGACAAGCATTATTTCAGTATATTGAAAATAATTTTAATTTAAGAAGAATAAGCAAACTCTACATGTTATAGATTTGATATGAGCTTCACTACAGTTCCTATGAGGTATGATATCCTTGGAATAACAAGGTCAGGTTGGATGGAAGTCTTCCATACAGTGTGATTTGTGAGAGCTTTTGGACTAGCAATTTGCAGAATAATTAATGAAGTGTTAGGTCTAACCAATTTCCTTGGTTGACAGACACAGACCATGATATGTGAGTTCTATGTGATTATTAATGATGTCTGTAACTCCAAATTTGTTCAATCTTAAGACGGTGTTTAGATGTTCAGACTAAGAAGTTGTCTTATGCTTATTCTGATGCCACAATTTGTTTCATTAGTCTGATTCATATAGTTTACAAACAGGAATTCTCATGATTTGTGGAAGTAAGCCAGTAGTTTACAAAGTTCATTTGAAAAATGTAATCAATCAACCATTAATATGCAAGGAAAACTCAACCACTAGCATTACGTATATTGAAACAAAATTAACATGAATTTAGATTAAACTTATTTGCATTATTAGATTAAGGACATGGTTGATATGAGAAATCAATGACAATCACTAGAGACAAATAATTACAGAATTTTTGCGGTTGAGATTTTGCAGTGCAGTATTCTACGGTCAAAAATAAAACTCTAGAAATATTACAAAGCGGATTCTTTTTTCCTGGCTCTGATCTTATTGTAATTTGTAGTTCTATAAGTGCGATGAGTTGTTTAATTTGCACTAGAAAGACACGAATATTAGCTCCATTAGGGTAATGGAACCACATACGCATCCTATGTGGAACACTCGCATGATGTGATTCTTGCAAGCTCCAACCGCACTTTGTTTATTTCGCCAATTCTGAACTATTGCTTTAGGAATCTGATACCATCTACCAGCTCCTTCGGAAACTCCCATGTCCCTTCGTTTTTTCCCTACTCGAGCGTAACATAATTCATACCGAGAGAGTTTCTATGTATCGTCATTTCATTAAGAAAACAAGCTATTCGCATCCAATGGATGCATACAATGTTACAAGCCATGATGCTATACTATTACTACTTTGTTTACTTTTTAGTTTAGCACCATTAGATTCCGTGGAAAATAAGAAAAAGCTGTTCCTAATTGCTGTTGGGAATCTTAACTAGGCAGCTTTGACAATTGGTTCCCACAAAGGGTTACAGTTAAAAACGTGTTTCTATATTTCTTTCCTGATTTACACAGTAAAACAATCTTATATATATTGCCAGGCCCTTCTTTCAAGTTACACTCAACTCAAATCTTCTGAGCTTAACCAAGTTTGAGAACCATATACTGCATTCCCAAAACTAAACCTGCACCATATCCATGGGGAATAAGACCTCATCAAATTCAAAGGTTCATGGCCAGGTGACAAGGGTTGTTTCTACCGAACCTGGCTATGGGATGGGAAGGCCTACTCCTAAATTCAGAGATGAATACATAGCCAAAACAAAGGCAGAGACCCTAGGCACTTGGAAGGGACAACATGGTAGTAGGGTTTACTCAGATGACACCCCACTCGATAACGATGAAGCTTTCAACACTTTCATTCGACATGCGAAGTATAAACTCAGGAGCTTGTCCCACATCGGTCGGGAGCAGAGCAACGTTGCACCTGCACCACCATCAGATGATGACGAAGGCAATGGCAGGGATAACCAAAACAACGAGTTTTCAGATTTCATTCAGAGTGCAAAGAAGAAGTTGAGAAGCACATCAAGCAAGAGAAGGAATGGTTCCTTCAACATAGGCTAATGTGTTGATGCTGCTAACTTAGCTTCTGGTGCCTCTACATTTGTTATTGAGTATAAAGTGAAATAAGGCCACTAGCCATGCATTCAAAGCAGTTACATGATTTTTTTAGGGGTGAGGGAATAATTTTATTGGATGATTGCAGATTTGAAGATACAAAGATTGAAGTTTTAATATTGATTTATATTTCCACTTTTACCAGCTACATATGTAATGTTAATCAGCAGTATAGTACATTCCTTTATTGAACATTAAAACATACATGGAATCTTGAATCAGTCGTCTTTCGATTTCACTTGCTTTGTCTACAGTTCTTAAGGAAGGTTTTAAAACACGCTTTAAAGAAGGACACAGTAAGAATTACCTTCTTTTAATTTATCAGCAAAACATTTTGTGAAAAAGGAAAAGATCCTTCTGATGATGAAAGGAAAAGGATACCAGATTCTTTTTCCATTGTATCTCTTTCTAATTCTAATTGACATTTTCAAAATTGTTGGCGTTTTTGCTAGTTTGACCATAAGAAAGGAAAAAGATAAAAACACTGAAAAGCAATTCACCTGAATGAAGGAAATTAAATAGTCAAGAACATAAGATCACAACTTTTTTTTTTTTCAATATTTTGTTTGATCAAACTTTTTATGTGTAGGGAAGATGAAACCGGTGGTGTAAGAAGAAAATAAATGAAAAACTATATTTTCACTCAATATTCATTAATAACATCCACTGTATATATACAGCCACTTTATGTGTCAATCAATGTTGAGAAACTATTAATACGAATTATTTTTTTAAAAAAAAATTGGTATATCTATTATTGTATTGGTGGTGTGATTGTTTGGACTGGTTTATAACATTTTAGTAATTTAAACTACACACCAAAAATATATTCACCAATATATTTTTAGGTACATTTTTTTAAAGATGTAATTAAGGATAAATTTTATATATTACAGTAGCATTTTTAATAATAAATGTTAATTATATATACAAAAATATACACAATGTTGTAACATTTTTTTTAAATAAATAATATAATTAATAATAATAACTTGATCTACAGTGTCAAAATTTGTTTAAATGTTAGTAAAGAATAATAATTTTTTAAAATTGTTAACTTTTTTATTTTATTTTTTATGCAATTGTGTAGAGATAGGTTATTGTGGGCTCTTTAAGTTTATGTTATTTAAATGTATTGGTTTGAAAGTAAGATAACTTTGTATTAACACTTGTAAATTTTTGGGAAGTTGATATAGACTCTCTTGTATTTGAAACTCAAGTAAAGCAAGTATATTAAATAGAAATTCAACTGATAATTGGTAAGTTGTCACTAAAACCACCTTTAAAGATTTGCTTGATGTGTATACAATGATGATTTAGAGAACAATGATATGGAAAACAACTTGGGAGATGAATTAAAAAGTCTATTTTTGTATCAATATGTGATTAATGAAGATGATCATGATGGAACAACAATTGGTGCAAAAAGTTATATTAGAATTAAAACAACATATTCCATCCAAAATCCAAGAAAACAAAATGTTTATATATTATTTTTCTTATTTATTTCTAGTTAATACGGGACTCTAACTCACATTTCAGCGATATGATCCTTACATTGACATTTCATTCGAATTTGTTTTCATTCTCTATGTATTAGCTACAAAAATTGTTTATAATTATGATATTAAATGGAAAGAAACATTATTATAGAATAGTATGATCGAGCTCTCGTATAAGAAAAAGGGTAACTTTTAAAATAAATAAAAAAGTACAATAGAAAAAAAAAACAAAAAACCACGTTAAGTTTATGTTAGTCAATAATTTTTATTTTAAAATCTCATTAAGTTAACAAAATTAGTTGGAGAATATATAGTAAAAGGGTAATAAATTTAAATCATATCATACACAATGATTTTGCTCTTTAAGTTATACTACATTGATATTCGTTTTCTTTAAGGCCCAAAAGTATATATATGATCGTATTAAGAGCTACAGCATATTCTATTTGGTGGCACAAATCTTTTTTCTTTCAATATCTATCCATAAGAATTAAAATATCTTTTAATTTAAAACTTGAAATACTTTTATAATATACATTTATTTAAAATTACATGCAATTTGAAAATATATCTTACTGTGTAATTAGGAATTGAGATTTATACATCATTGATTTTAATAAAAAGCTTATTCACCGTTGTATAATGCATGCATAACCACAGAACTTATGTTTTGTCGTATCAATAAAAGATCGAAGGATATATATAGCTTAAATAAATCGCGTTTCACGAAGTTAATGTAAAGTAAAATTATCCATACATTTGTAACATCAATGGCTGAAAATCTCTTCATTCAAGCCGGTTTATACAATTACATTAAAAAATTGAACCATATAATATAAAAGATTCCCTTGATGTTTTGTCGTGCAGGACGGTATCATTCTCTGGTATTAATTTCAACAAGTGTGAGTTGTTTTCCACGAGAAAGCCAATAATATTTCTTTCTCAAAAACAATGCATATATATCTGATTCTTTCATTGCTATTACTGCGCTTTTGTTTATTTTATCCAATTCTACAAGTCTCTCTTGAATCTGATACCAAGTGCTTTTTTCTCTCTTCTCTTCCTGAAGGACTAATCAGTAAAATGTAGCAATAATTCCATAACATAGCTGTTACGAATCTACTACCCAGGTGGCTTCTTCAAAATACAAAACTCAAAATTCAAACCATCTTTTATTACTTTTTTGCTTATCCACACCACTGTCATACACATCTAAAGTAGTACTAGTATATAATAAGCCTTCAGCAGGTATTGCATATATGTTGCACTCTTGGTTTACATTTTAAGCTATTTTGAACCTATACCATACCCTTCTCTTTGCACTTTCTATGGAAAACAACACCAACTCACGCTCCTCTATATGCTGGAAAATCCGTCGAGCACTTGCAACCATTCATCGCATCAAACACTATAACCGACAACCTGGAACTGTCACCCCTCATGCAAATTCTCCATCTTTACCACTATCTACTCATTTCCCTCAAAAGATGAAGGCTAAGAATACGCAAGGAGAAGGAACAATCCCGATCAAAGTTGAAGCTGAACCAAGGTATGGTGTATCAAAAGGTGAAGGCAAAGATAGCACAGGCCATTTGAAGGAACAGCAACAAGGTAAGAAAACCCTAGATATCAATGACACTTTCTCTGAGTACATTGAACGTGCTAAGTACAGAATCAGAAGCGTGTCAAACGTGGGTAGGGGGCAAAGTAAATCTGCACCATAAAGAGCATCTTTCAGATTTTATTCAGCATGCTAAGAAGATAAGAACTACTCAAGCGTTCATTGAAAAGAGTTGAGATGGTGAACATGGAACCTGCGGGGAGATTAAGAAATAATGCTTTGTGACTTTATGTTGTTCAATGTGTTCGTTGCCAAAAACATATTTAATTTCTTATATGTGTTTATATCTTATTGAAATTGGAGAGTGCCATGATACCTATCTTAAGGAGAATAATTTTTTGTTTAATGCTTTCTATCATAATTTCTTACGTTGAGTTCCTCACATCTAGGATGGAAAATGAGGTAGCTTCATCATATCTCTGTTGCTCCTCCATAATATGTATTCAAAAATATATTTCAATATGAAAATAATTTTTAAGTCTTTAACTAATTTGTATCTTTAATTAAATTAATTTTAAAAAATTATTACTTTTATATGTTTTAAATGAATATATATATATATATATATATATATATATATATATATATATATATATATATATATATATATATATCAAACCTTAGGGTAATATCACTCGATTAAGAAAGTCATAGTAAACGATTTTCTTAAAACATTAGTTCGAGGCCAGTGGGTGCGCAAGGGTCGAGGTTTTTTTTTTTAAAAAAAAAAACTTGTATTGAAAATTAATATAAGGTTCAATTACTTCGTTTTGGTGGGCGGCCTCTATCTTTAAAAGAAATTTTAATGATGTCTTAAATTTGTAAAAAGTGTCTTAATTAAATTTTTGAGAAACCTTTTTTACTAATAAAAACAACATGCCTCAATATAGAGTTTTTTATTTTATTTTATTTTTAATTTGTTTATCTTATTTTTATTTTTTTAAATGTAAAAAAAAATTGTTATCATGTGTCGGGTCTCTAATGTGACACAATGTAAGCTAGTGTCATGTATAAGTGTGTTGTTGTTTTAATTTAGTCTTTATATATATATATGTCTTTTTAATTTTATCTCATTTTTTTTTAAATGAAGCAATGTTGTCTCCCACCAAATTTAGATAAAATTTATTATTTCTATAAATGTTATACTGATATTTTTATTAAACATGATTTCAGTTGTGTTCCCACATCAAAAAAATTCTTTCTTTTCTTTAACTCTCAGACACTTTAAAAGGTTACCAAAAAGTGTTTCTCGTTTGGCCACCAAATCCTCTTATTAGATGAGAGGGTGCCTTTCAGACATGTGGCTTTTATCTAGCTTGTTGTGTTTGTCGGATTGGTTAATACTCTTAGGCTCTCGCTGGGTGAATAGACATGGTTAGTTGGACGAGCCAACTTCTGGCAACAACACTTAAACATGAACATGATCCAATCTTCCAATTTCTTGCATAATAACCTAAAAATAAGTACGTATCTATATGTGTAACACATATATACAAGTCTTACATCTTTTTATAGAATTTAACACAAAATAAATGATAAAAAGAGAAATAAGAAATTCTAATAAATGCGAATAAAAGATAATTATTACATTATCAACAAATGAAACATTTTTAAAAATAATGACTAACTTAACACATGTTTAACAAAATGGAAACATATGAGTAATTAAACATTAATATAGTTATTATTATATATTAATAAATAATTTATTTATATAATTATGTTTAAATATTATAAATATATAGTTTTAAATATAATGTTTAAATAAAAGTTTGATATATAAAAAAATAAATAATCAATCAATTTTATTGTAACATATATTAAAAGATTTAATTATAATATATTTTGTAATATTGAAATAAATGGTTAGATATAATAGAATTTTTTCTAATTATAAATTATATGTTTTTGAGATTTAGTAGTTGTTATATGTTAAATGCAAGATTGAATATCATGGTAATATGATTAAAATTTACAATTAAACTTTTAAGTTGTATACTATATTAAAATGAAATATGTATCAACGGTCATTGTTAAAATAAAACCTAAGTATATTATATAATATGATTCCGTACCAAATAAAAATAACACAAAATTGATGCTGACATTGATACTATGATAACTAAAGTAACGGATTATATAAACTGCAACTAATAATATCAACACTAATAATAGTGATGGATTATACTAATAATAAGAAGAAAAATATAAATTTAATTAATAATAAAAATAATAATACAAATAATAACAATGATAATATTCAAAAATATTATTTGGATATAAATTTGTTTGTGTTAAATTATAAAATTGGTATAATAATTAATTAGTGTTGTGTAGTAAAATAATATAGTTATATAAATTAAAATTTATAATTAAAGTTTTTAGTTATATATTACAGTAAAATGAAATAAGTATGTACTATTTGTTGATAAAGTAAAATTAAGTATATTATAAAATATGGTTCCATTCAAAATAAATATAACACGGAGTTGATGCTAAAATTTGTAAATAGAAATACGTGTAAATATAGACATAGTTATAGTTAACACTTTTAACCAAGAGGGTAAGTGAATTCGTTTTAAAGAAATTTTAGTTCTTTTTCAAAAACAGAAGTTTGATTGTTGAACCATTAGACTTTTGCACAATATTAAAGAAAACACAAGATTCATAAGAGATGAGAGAAATAACACACAAAACTATACTGGTTTAATTCAAATTGAATTTATATCTCGTCTTCTTCCAAACAATCTAAGCTGGGAAGGTTTTTCACTATTTTTACAGATATTATAGAATTATAATTTCACCTCAATAATCCTAACTTCTAATAAATCAAAAACAAACTCTTAAATATGATACTTCACACAATCACATCCAAACTGTTTACTTTTGATAGAGTGTTAAGACAAGATCATCTAGACAAACTATATTATCTAACAAATATTTTGAAGTTTAACCTACAATAATTAGTGAAATATTAGTAAAGTATTCAAAGATTACACTTGCTAAGAATAGCTGAACAAAATATGTATTAAATGAAATAAGCATTTATATTGTTTTATGAAAATAGAGTTTTCTAATACACACGTGCACACACACATGCACATATGCACATGCGCACGCACCCACGCACACGCACGCATCAACACATGCATACACACACACCCACGCAGACGCACCCAAGCATGCACACACGCATCCACACACATGCACACACACACGCAGGCATACACCCACACACGCACACAAAGACTTACACACGCACACACACTCACACATACACGTACATGCACATACGTACACACACATGAGCGCACACACACACGCGCATAAGGCACACGCACCCATGCACACACGTCCACGCACGCACACACACATCCACACACATGCACACGTACGCACACACACACACACACACACACACACAAATGCACACATGCAAACGCACACACGCACACACACACGTACACGTACACACGCACACACACACACAAACACGCACGTACACACAAACACACACGCACACACCTGCGCACGCACATAGGCGCACACGAGTTTTTGCAATGTCAGGCTAGGGGCTCCTGACAATTGAACAAATAAAGAGGCTACTTACCAGGTCCCAGTGAGCGTCACCTTAACCAATAACAACAAATTTCGTCACCGTCTCTGACGAACTTCATCACTGAACGCCGCACAACATCAAACGACACACAATAAAGAGATGAAAGAGACTAGTTTGAATATGCACTGGTGAGATGTTGGTCATAGACACAAAAGTAAAATGACAATGCCTCAACAACAATTCCTAGGGATTAATGTCTTTAGGAACTCCTTCTTTAGTCTCGTACAAAATTCGCGAAATGAAAAATGTTGGGGGAGAACACGGGTACCACACAGCTACAACGACACCATGACCAGAAAACGATTAGAGGCAGAGACTCCTAGGGTTTGAGCGACGAAGATGATGGATCGACGAACGAAGATGATGGTTCCAGATGATGAAGGGGAATGACTATGATCGATGAGAAGAATCGCTTGATGACAAGAATGACCAGAGAAGAAGCTATGATCGAAAAGGAAGAAAGAACTGAGAGGAAAGAAAGAGCCAAGACGAAAAAGGGCTCGAAAACTTTCTAACAATCCTCATTCTCTGTTACGTTTTCTTTTAAGGTTTAATTTGTTAATTTTTTTATTAATTTTTAATATCCCCACGTAATATTAATATTATATATGATTTTATCTTTTGAGAAAGCTCCCGTTGTCAACATTATATACCACAAAGCTCCCGTTGCCAACATTTTTTCTATTACATAATTCGTATGTAATTTATCCGTATGTAACGAAAAAATTACATATGGATAAAAATCCGTATATAATAATCCGTATATAAATGACTTTTTTCTTGCAGTGGCACATGCACCCACATCCACGCACACATACCCACACACACACATACGAACACGCACTCACGCACACGCACGCACCCACGTACATACACGCACATGCAGACTCGCACCTACACGCACGCACCCACGCACATACACACATAAAATATATATATATATATATATATATATATATATATATATATATATATATATATATATATATATATATATATATATATATATGGTCCTTTTAAGGTTAGATTAAATATATTGGATATGATATATGGAGTTCGATATTGCTTTGCGTAGGTCTAACTTCATTTTATAACATATCAAATGTTGTTCTTCGAAGGATTTGGTTAGTATTTATATTGTTTAAACATCATCTCAAATTTAAATCAGAAGAATTTGATAAATGTTGTTTGGAGATATTAAATAATTTATTTTTTATTTTATAATTTGAAATATCAATATCAAAATATAAACTAATTTGAAATTGAACTTTAATATAATGAAGACAGTATTGGATTAAACACTTGAGTAAAAATTAGAATATAAATCTAACTAATTAAACTGAATTATTAACATTTTTACGATATTTTTTTAATAATATACTACATACATCATAATTAGTCTATATTTTGATATTGATATTCCAAATTATAAAATAAAAAATAAATAACTTAATATTCTCTAAGCAACTTCAATCAAATCGAGAGATTTCTTTCCCAATGCTAATGGTTACTGATCCGTGAAGGATTTGGAAAAAGAGTTTCTTTTTCACATTAAAATATAGAAAGGAGACTCAAGTATTTTAAATGATTTATAAACATAATCTTTAATCAAATTTTAAGAACTATAATTACAAAGTAACTAATTAAAGGGCTGTATATTAGTCTGAAAGATAACTTTTGTTAAGATTAGTATCTTAAATAATTAGAATATTGAGCCGCTACGAAAAGAGAAAGTAAAAGAAAGAGTGAAATATTAGAAAGAGATAAAGAATGATTGAATTATCAAGTTAGTTGTTACGTTTGGTGCGTGTAAGTTTTTACGATTTTTTTTTTTCTCATGCAGCCATGTTGTTTGGTTGAAAGTATAAGATTTCATGCATAAATGGTTGTGACTAACTAGAAAGGCATTTTTGTGGCACCTCATCATCCCATAAAAACTTAAGGTTGCCTTCGTTTCCACCTAACTTGGATGCTGATTTTCATCAAACATCTCCTATTTCATTTTTCCACTTGATTTTCTCTGTCTCTAATGTCAACTTCCTAAATTACTTCCCACAAAACACATGCACTCAACCCTCTTATTACATTACTTTCTTCATATTAAAGGAAATATAAAATCAAATTTAAAATTAAATATATTTTTCCTCTTCAAATTATATTGAAAATTACATTTATTTTATTTTTTTTGCAAATGTTTGTACAAATCTATCTATAGAGAATCTTAAAAGTTGAAGGTTATAAAATTGGTAAATGTATTCTAGATTCTTCTTGGGTTTGATTTTAACATAATAGAGGTTTTTTTTATAATGTTCTCATTGAAAAATGGAACTCTTGATCATTTGGTATGTTTATATGGAAAACTTTAAGTATACTTTTTTTTTTGGTAAATTTGTCATTGGAAAAAATGGCAACTAATAACTTTGGACGTTTCAAGGTATAATATCGTTTTCTTTTAGCGTTTCATTTATGTGAAGGTTGTTTACAATTATTTTCGTAAATGTATTAGTAGGTTATAGAAATTTCAGAAAAGAAAAAATTAAGCTGAAATAATGAAATTTAGAAAAATGGGAAACAGTAAAGTGATAGTTAACCTAAACTCTCATTCGTATTGAAATATAAGATTCTTACCATTTCAAAGTTTTATGTAAAATAAAGGTTTTGTATTAACACTTATATTTGTTATAAATATGTAATGAAAATGTGATATTTCCAAACTCACTTTTATTGATATCTTGATAACTTAAATAAATACTTAAATGTATTTTTAGTATTAAATATATTTTTAATTCTTATATTTTAACTCAAAATTAAAATTTTTATGTATTTCAAATGTTAATACAAATTAATTTTTAATTTTGAATCATCTTAATCAATTGTAAAGTTTTTTTTAAGTCAAGAAGTAGTCATATATATTTGTAGGTAGCAGATTCTCTTTTATTGGTATCTCCAATATGCATTTAATTCAAATTTAAAATTTAAAATTAAAATGTACCAAATTTAGAAAAAAATAAATTTTAATTTTATATATTAGTTTAAGAATTACAAAAACATTTAACCCTTAAATCAAACATAACTTATAAATGTATATTATTAATGATATGGTTAAAAGAAATTTTGATATGCTTATTAAGAAAAAATTATATAAACCAAAAGTATAATTAAGTTTATATATATATATATATATATATATATATATATATATATATATATATATATATATATATATATATATATATATATACCGTTTCATCTTATAGAATTGAATTAGTTAAAAGTATGTTTTATACAAAATTTCATTAACTTTTAATGAAATTTGATATGACTCTCCCTCCATTTTTTTCTATTGTGAAATAAAGTTATTGCATTTGTCATAACCTCTCCTTATAGAATAAGAAAATAACAATTAATAGTGAATAAAGGAAAAAAAATAATAAAATAATATTCTTTAATTCAAACACATACTTTAGAATATTTTTAAAATAAACGTTTAATATGGTAATAATTTAAATCAATATTATGATAATAATTATAAACAATAATTATAAATAATATATATGTAGCGTCAATTGTTTAAAATATATTTTCAAACAATCATTATAATTAATAGAAAAAAAAGAAGAAAAAGAAAAACATGCATAAATGATAGAAAGGGAGGAGTATAGAAAGAAAATAGGTTCTCAAGTGTCTGTCAACTGTAATTACCAAGGAAGAAATAGTACTGAAAGCTAAAAGGATATGTAATTTCTACATCTTTTTTTCTCTTTTTATTGTACTTTAAAGGTTTATATAATTTAGTATTATTTTATTACACACAATGAAGAAAAGTGTAAAAATGATTAATACAGCAAGAAAAATAATAAAATAAGTGTGGATTTCACAAGCTAAGCCAATCTTAAGCAAGAAATCACACATGTTTTTTCTCTGAACAAAATATGTACTGAATGAAATAAATATTTATATTATTTTATAACAATAGTTTTCCAATATACATGCGCGCACATACACATGCACATACGCACGCACTCATCTATGCGCACACACACATGCACCCACGCACGCACACACGCATCCACACACATGCACGCACACACCCAAACACATGCACACACTTACACACACACATGCACACACACGCACACGCACGTGCCTACGCACCCATACACGCATGTGCACACACACGCACACATGCATACGCGCACACACACGCACACATGCATACGCACACACACATACACACACGAACACATGCACACGCACACACAATTATTTATGTGTAGTAAAATAAGAACGCGTTACACAAGCCAACAAAACACTTTCGACATCCTGAAACATATATTAACTTTCCTCCACTTAATATAATAGACTAAATTAGTACAATTTGAAAAAAAAAAGGTTAAATATATGTTTTATTCCTCATATTTGTTCCCCATTCTCAATTAGGTCCTCATGGTTTTTTTTTCCCCAATTACATCCTAATATTTGTAAATTTGAAACAATTAAGCCCTCTCCGTTAACTGGCCACTAACGTCGTAAGCCAATTGATAAGGTTTAATTGCCTCAAATTTACAAATATTAGGATGCAATTGGGACAAAAAAAACGGAGAGGGCTTAATTCCTCAAATTCACAAATATTAGGATGCAATTGGGATAAAAAAAAACATGAGGACTTAATTGAGAATGAGAAACAAATATGAGGACTAAAACATATATTTAACAAAAAAAAATAGAGCTAATTTAAAATTTGAAAATAGAGCTAATAGACTAAATTGATAAAATTATTTTAAAATTATTTTGAATATTTTTTATTACTTTTAAAATTTTAAATTAGCTATTTTTTTTTTCAAAATAATTGTACCAATTTAGTCTATTATATTAAGTGAAGGAAATTTAGTTAATATATGTTTGAAGACGTTAAAAATGTTTCGTGGGCATGCATTGATACGTCAATTTCTCAGTAACATTTTCAATGAAAATTAGCAAATTAATATTTTTGAAAATAAGACCTAATTAAAATAATGCCACAGTGTTAATATTTATTTCAAAGCATTAAATGAATTATTAAGCATTTTATTTTTAATACATTAAAATTAAAAATTAATATTTGAATTATAAATAATTACGTAAACAAACATAATTGTAATGTAAGGGTGAGTTGGATCTAAGTTATGAAGTTTAAAGAATCAACTCATCCATCAAATTTTTTTAATCTAACTAATCCTAAAATTTCAAACACCTCTCACAATAGGTAAATGTCATTCAACTTGCAAACTCAAATTTGGAAAAGGAGAAACAATAATTGAAATTCCAACAACAAAGATTATTCCAAATTAGGAAAGATCACTCTAAAATTATGATATAATTATCTTCATTATTTGTTTAATATCATTTTAGTACTTTAGAATTAAAAAAAAAATGGGACCTAAGACCGATTCAATATTTGTTCCAAAAATTAAGGTTGTTATGTAGTTTACTAAGTGAAAAACAAAATCAGATCAAATTATATTATATATAAAAAGAATAAATCTTATTATATATAAGTTAATTTTATATAATTAGGTTAAATTTAAATTCCTTTATCAAAATCATCTATAACTTATCTTAATAATTTGTTCGAACTCGTAGTAGCTCTTATCGAGTTATCTCTTAGTCTCATGTTAAAAAAATGTCTCATTCTTAATACAAGAAATATATTGAAGAATTCTAATCAACTATATCCTAAGCCCATTTTATAACATTACGTTAAATTTAAATTTCACAATCTTTAAAAAAAAAGTAATTAAAAAAAATAGTTTTAGCTATCCATAAATAAAATATGGTTTTTCTACGAGTTTTTTATTCAATATATTTTTATATTTTGTTTATGATGTCAAACTTTTTTTTTCCATTTTTGTCCTATTAAAATTACTTTTATCTTTACTATTTATTACCATTTTTAAGCGATAAATTATATGGTAAGTGATTATATGGTAATTGTGTTAATAATTTAATAGGATTAACATACATATTTCCAATTCTTTATTTTAAAAAATAATAATCAATAAAATGAAAAGCAACGTTATCTATGTTTAAGTACACCTTGTATCTATTATTTCTTTTATTTTTTTCATATGAGAAGGCGAAACTCAAATATAATAAATATTAATAAGCATAGAGCTTTTCCTTGTTAGATTTCTCGTCCTCTTAATGGTCTATCTTTAATTAGAGATGTAGACTCTAACTCAAGTGGAAAAGAAAGACTTTGCATCACATTAATTGTTTCCAATCTAAAAAAGATTAACTTAATTCATATGTCATAGATACCATCATTTATAAATAATTCATCACTTTCTAATCTCAATAATATATACATAATTGTTTTTTTAAAAATCAAAATAATTAGAAATATTAAATTCAAAAGCAAAATCTACAATTTTATTGGACCAAAAAACTTATTTTAACACAGAAATATATACGTGTAAGGGGTATTATTCAACCCATAATTCATCATTTAAAGAATGAGACTATAGGAATAAAAATAAAAATAAAAATGAATATGAAGAAATAAAATAAAATATTAAAAATGATAAACATTTGTAATTAAAATGTTATTTATGTCCAAATAATGTTACTAAATTTCAACACAAACGTCAATGGCATTACGGATCCGTTAAAGTATATGCTTTACTTTGACGCAGACTTATGTCACGAATGTTTATTATGATGTGAACGTACACAAAGAGAAATTGCCCTTCTACAGATTTTTATATTTTACGTTATTTTTATATATCACACAATTTTATTTATTCTTATTTTTTTATGCTGTTTTTCGCTGCGGTTACACGATGATACATATTTTAGCCGCGAAATATGTCTTAAATTTAGCTTCGTTCTATTCTGTAAAAATATATCCTTATATTTAAAAAAAATGGAAATAGTTACTTTCATTTTTTTAGTATTATAACACTAATTATTTTTTTATTAGCTGAAGAAAAGATTAAATAGTCATTTAAGATATATCATCTAAAAATCTCATAAGATCCTTAAAATAAATATTATTAATCTATTTTAAAATGAATATCAGAAACTAAAACTAATTAATTACTTTTTTTAGAAAGAAAAAAATTATAGAGATTAAAAAAAATTCACATATTATACACAAAAGTAATTTTATTTTTTTAAATCAAACAAAAAATAGTGATCAAAATTAAAATCTTTTTATTTTTTGCACGGATAAAAGATACAATTAAGTCTTAATTTTATTAGTTAAAGAATATTCCTTTTGTATAGCAAGCATTATTTTTTTTAAATTGTTTTGACTATTATTGAACTTGACATGAAATTTTTTAATAATAAGAGTAAATATGTGTGTTTTTTTTTTAAATATTTCTTTTAACCTTTAACAGTATTATTGTGTGTCATCTTTAGCTTTTGGGCTAGTGGAAAATAGGATTCAAGCTCAACACATTGGTCCCACTTCTTAATTTTATGTCTTATTTAATCAGCTTAGCTTAGCTGCCATCTCAAAAACGCATTGTAGGGTTTTTTTTTTTATAGTTGCTAAATGACTGTTTTATTCCAAATATTCTATTATTTAATTATAAGAAATTCAGCTAAGTGCATGATTTCGTAATTTTAATTTTAAATATTCATTTTCTTACTATTTGTTATTCTAGCATCTAATAATTTCTCAAAAAAGAAAGAATCTCATAAAGTTCTATTTCAAATTGCCGATGGAAAGCAATACATTTTGGGTATTTTTCTCCCCGTAAATATATTAAGCGTCTTTAAATATTTAAATCACAGTAGAAATTATAACTTGTTTTTAACTCAATTCAACTTTTTTTTTCTTTGAAAATTAAAATAGAAAGTGCAATCCATTTTATAATTAAAGAGTGTAGATATTTTTAGTCATATAAATTTTGTCTAAAGTTTGAAAATATAAACACATTAGATAATGTTTTTAATCATAAAAGCTCTGACTTAAATATGAATTTATTTCCACGATTTGAGAGAACTTTATTTTGAAATATCGATAATGTTTTTATTACAAATGTAAATAACATAAATTATGACGCTTCTAATTTAGTTACAAGTGGACATGAAATCATCAGTGATGTGTAAAGTTTAGACTAAATATTTTTTTCAAAAAATAAACGTTAAATTTAAGAAACTAAAAATAAAGTTTATTTAAATTTAATTTAAATTATGTTATGAGAGCGGAAAATTCGATAAGAAGAAAAACTATGCAAACAACTTTCTGTCGTGATCGCATAACATCACGACGAAGGGAATAACCTTTTCCCATGTAAGCCGAGCGGAGCCGAGCCGATTGTAAAAGTATGGGTGATTCAGAGCGACGTCGTTTCGTACGAGGAACAGAACAAAATTCAACTACTAGATTGCAGAGTGGGAGAGAAACGTTAGTAGTGGTGTGTTTGGGAGAGTCATTGGAAGAATAATTGAAAGCGTTTCCTTGTGAGTTACGACCTTAAGGTTGTGGGGCCCAGTTGAGGGTCCGAGAAGTGCCAACCAACAATAGAGGCTCTATGTGGGACCCAGCAACTTCCTCCTTCCTCGGTGGAGTTCAATGGACCCGATGCTCCTAATTCCTAAGGGAAGGGTCCCACAGCGATGCTTTAAGCTCTTTTATCTATGGACAATGATATTTTGACAATTTTTTTTAATAATTTTTTTATAACAGGACACGTGTCATTATTTTATTGGTCTGTTTGAATTTATGTTTAAAAAAATATTTGAAACAGACCAATCATAAATTGTTACATATACGTTGTAAAAAAATTGTCAAAAATTATTAAAGGGACTTTTTCCTTTACTTATTCCACTCGTTTATATAATTTATATAAATTTCTGAAAACATTTATGCGACTATTCGAGCCGTTAAATTATTCAAAATAAAATAATCAATAAACTTTGGCACACACATCTTAATCGAAATTAAAGCTCTATCTCTTTGCCTAAGTTTTGGGGACCAAAACTAGTAACAAACCACCGTGTTTGACGATGAAAAATCCAATTTAACGGTTCCAATTGCTTCTCACTCTCTCATCATACACAAACGTTTGATCACGGAGAATAAAGTGATAATAGAATCATCAACACTTTTATTCTAGAACAAAACACACTAGATAAAATATTAATTGTTTAATTCTTATTATATTTATATTTTAAAATACCATTTAATAAATTGTAATTAACGAAATAGATATTTATAACCAAAACGTAACTAACTAATATTTACTATTCATGGAGAAAAAGTTTGAGTCAATCTCTTATTTATTGCTCTCTGCTTTCTTTACTTTTACCAAAAACTTAGAAAGACGTCACAGAAATCGGAATTCAACACATAATTTTACGCTGAAAATTATGATGAATGAGAAACATTATCACTACTACAAATTAAGATTTTATTATAATAATATTAAAAAATATTTCTATTAAATATTTAAAGTGTTTGTTTTTCTCGTCTAATTATCTTGTTTTCAGTTTTCGCTGTCACGATATAATTCTAATTTATGTTTTTAATTCTCCGTTCACTACCTTTTTTAATATCTTACGATTCTTCAGTCTATTTCTTCGTTTTCTTTTAAAAGGTGAATTGCAATAAATTAAAGATAAAAAGCGAGTTAATCCACAAAATTTGAAATGTAAAAAAAAATGGAAATAACAACTATGCAATCTATAAAAAATAATAATTAAATACTTATATAAAAATAAAAAATACTTTAAATATTAAGAAAAATCAATTCTTAATAAAGATTCAATGAAAATATTAAATTTATTAGAAAACTAAACCCTAATTAAGTTTTTATATAATTTTTAAAATATACATTTCAAAATCATTTCAAATTTTTTTGGATCATCACACTCAGTATAAAAATGTTATCCTATTGAAAATTAATAACTTTTAAAATCCAACAAATCGATTTTAAAAAATATTAATATTTTTTTATTTACAAAATTAAAGTTCAAAATAATTCTGCCACATTAAGATGACAATAGAAAGTGTATAATTACTTAAAAATGTACTCAATCAGGTCTCTCTAAACAACTAAATGAGAGCTGGTTTTCAAAAACAAATTATTAAACTAATATATTTAATTAAATTATGTAATAAAAAGTAATAAAAACAGTATGGAACAATGTGTTGTTAATTTACTATAACTCCAACGTATTATATCTTTATTAATTATGTCACGTTATTGTGAATTTTATGCTCTTTTTTTTTTCAAGTTACGTTTAACATTTTTTTTTGTTAGTTATGTTTAATATAATATATTTTGTTATCCTCTAATAAGCTTTTTTAATAGGTTTACATTTTTTTTCTAATATGATTATTTTCAAATTATTAATAGTATTAATTTTTTTTTTAAAATATGAACATCGATATCTAATATTTTCCTTAAGAGAACCTAGTCAGTTTAGTATTATTATTCGAACCAATAATGCATTGTTAATCTATTTATACATTATTTTTCAATATATATGATTAAACAACAATATATTAAGAATAGTACTTATTAAATATTATTATATGTACTAATGATATATGTTGAGAATTATTACATTAAGTAAAAACAGTTAAGGACATTAATTTATTATGCTATGTATTTAAGTTTCATTAAACAATTCCTATTTTTACCTATTTATTCTCTCTCTCTCTCTTTGCATATAATTAATATTTAATTAATTGGTAGTCCTGAAAGTCAATCTTGTAAATTGATTTAAACCCATGAGCCCAAGTATTTAAGTTAACTTGCCATTAAGATCTAAAAATTAATATTAGAAAAATAAGATTTAGTAAAGTGAAAGAAAATAATTAATTAACTTTGAAGACACTAAAAAGTGTATATAGTATTTTTGAAAAAAAAGAATGAGGAAAAATATAGAATTAAAAGGAGGAAAAAGTTTTTTTAACAAATTTTTTTTAATAACTTTTTAATAATGTACACCTGTAGTTTCAAATTTTTTTTTAAACTAAATTCAAACATACAAATAAAATAAAGGGTTAACTATAGCATAAAATGAATGTTTTGATCTGAGGTTTATGTAAGATTTTTGGACGTGGTGATGGTGCCACGTCACATGGAAGGGGGGTGTGAATTGTACGGAGCAGGCACACATAGAAAAAAAAAAAAATGAGAGGGACAATAAATCCGACTCCTCTTTATAGCTAAACCCCTTCCCCACTCTTCCACTGCATCACATCTCATGTGACTCACTCCATTCGCTCTAACTAAAACCCTTTTCCATTATTCTTCCTTTCTCTCTCTGACTTCTCTTATTTGTCTCTGCTTTGTTTCATTTCACATTCAACCATATCCCTCTGCCTATGGCGGCTGTCCCAGTATCGCGGACCGATCCACCGGCAATGGTGCCGCCACCTCTCATCATTTCTGACTACTTTGCCAAGGACGCCATTCTTGCCTGGTTTCGTGGCGAGTTCGCTGCAGCCAACGCCATCATCGACGCGCTCTGTGGCCACCTCGCCAGCATCGCTTCCGCCTCCTCCGACTACGAAGCCACCTTCACAGCCATCCACAACCGTCGAGTCAACTGGATCCCTATCATCCAGATGCAGAAGTACCACTCCATCGCTGATGTCGCTCTCGAGCTCCGCAAAGTAACGGACAGAAAAATGGAGGCCGAAGGCCTCAGAAAGAGCGACAACAGCTTAGACCAGGAACAGAAATTGGAGAAGGAAAACGAGGAAACTGTTGGAAATGAAGGTGACGAAGCTGCTACGCCGGAGTATGATTCGCCAGACAGTGAAATAACTGATTCAGGTAATAGTAATCAATTTCACAGTGATCATATAATTTCTTTTTTAGTTTTTCCTCTGTAATATTTGAATGATTCACTGTTCACCTTCATTCTTGATTTTTCATATTATGTGATATTCTCTTTTAGATGCACGATTCACCTTCCTCCTTCTGCCGGAGAATTGAATAGTCATTTTTCTGATTATTCAATAATTACTTTTATTATTTTTATTTTTACTGGTGTTTTTATATATTAGAGATATTTTTTTGTGATTGATAAGGGTGAAAATTTTGTGTCTCTTCATACGAGTAAACTTTTGTTTTTCTGCTTTATTAATTTTTTTCCATCACTTTTATACAGAAAATGTTATTTTCATTCCCTTCTGTGTGGCTAAGAAATAGAAGCACAGGAAAGTTAGTTTTTCACATTTTTATTGCTTTGAAGTCAAATTTCGGTTGCGCAACGGTAGACCGCAGACGTCGTTCAAAGTTTTGATCCATATTTTATAATTAATTATTTTAAAGGAAACATAACTGTGGCCAATAGGTTGTTTCTTTTTTTTTTTCTCTTCTATTAAACTAATGACAGTCATGGAATATTTTTGATAATTTATTTTCATCAAATTATATTTTGATTTTGAATTCTTATTATTTCATATTAGTCTTTATTAACTTTTTTTTTATAATTTAATAAAAAAACTTGCCAATATAATTTTTTTTGTGTTTTGAAACTGTTTTTGACTGCCTAAATATTAAAATATTATAATACGTTTATATCTTAATTTACATTTAACATACAAACTGCTTTTAAATACGTTTCATCAAATAATTTTCCAATTACTCCATCTATAAAAAAAGTGATATATATGATTTTCCAAAAAAAAATAATGAATAATTTTACTGGTGAACAAATTTATTAAATGATCTTTATTATATATATTTTCTGTCTGAAGGTTGAGTCTTCTAGTTTAAATCTTTATTTTGAAAAAAGTGAAATAAGTTAATTAATGCTTGAAATAAAAAATTCATCAAATATAAAAAATAATAATTAAAGTAACATTATATTTTTTTTTGTTAGATTTAGATATTTTTTATTATCTTTCTCTTATTTTGTTTGGTATGTTGACAGAAAGAAATTCTCATTTTGGTTGCTATTTAACAATATTAATAACTGAATAATAAATATATTTTTTATTATATTCTTCATCATTTATTATAATGAGAGAAAATGGAAAAAATAATAAAAGAGAATTTAAATTGATATAAAAAATTGAAATCTGCACAATTTGTTTTATTATATTTCAAAACTTAATTACATTTTTTTAGTTCCTGTATGAAAGTCTTAGAATATTTTATTTTTCTTAGATAAAAACATGTTCTTATTTCTGAGTTTTGAATACCTTTTGTAAATAGCTTTCCGGTTAGTTGGTGCCTCGGGGGCAGGGGCGAACACCACAATGTTAGTTAGGGAGACTTCTAAAGATGTGTGCAATGATGCTAATTACAGTCGGCTGAACGATTAGCCGGTTGCATTATGGCTGTCGTTGTTGACGTCACGTGAATGGTTCCATATTCTGATATTGTACCACGTGCGGTTCGGGTATGAATGGTTGGGTAGTTGAACTTTGACATATGAGGCGCTATTCCCTATGAAACAACCTGTTAAGTGTTGAGTTTATTTAATGGTCCAAGTTGGCGGGTCAACTCGGTTTATGAGTGAAGGATCCGATGAATGAACTTTAATTACAGGTAGGAAAACAGAGTATACATAGTTTAATAACGTTAGAATTACAAAAAAGGTAAACCAAACAGGTACTCTCTAGTACTACCTCTGCAATAATTCTAATAATTCTAAGTGCATCATTGCTTATGGACCTGGATCCTTGCAGTCAAAGTTTCCTTTTAATATTTAGCTCTAAGGTTAATCATAATACAATAATTTAATGGTCCTATTTTTGTTGTTTAGAAAGACTGATTGAAGAGACTAGTGAGGGTTCATATTAGTTTGGTATAGAATGTGCACTAGAAACACATTTTCAGTTTAAAATATAAACAAATGGATTATACTATAAGTTTATTTTGTTGAGTGCAAATAGTTGGATTAAAATAGAGAACGAGAACTAAGATAAAAATGTATTAAACTTAATTATGTGTTTTAAGAAAATAAATGAAAAAAAAAGGATGAAAAAACTTCTCAACTACTGTGAAATGGGAGAGAAGTTGATTAACACTTTTTATAATAAATAAATAAAATATTTAATAATAAATAATAAATAAATTCATGTGAAGAAATAAATAGTTCTTTTCAATGTTATTTCTATTTCTTGTATATTGTTCTTTTCTATGTCATTCTTCATTCAAAGAAAACATAGGAGAGAAAGAAAAAATGTAAAATAAAAAGAGGGAAGTAAAAAGAGTAAAGTGATAAAATAAATATATTAAAAAAATTATAAAAAATGTGTACGAATTTGATTTAATGTGTATTGTTATTAATTTAATGTTTTGGTTAAAAAAACATGTCTGAGCAGTCGGTTGGGTTCCTACCCTTACACGGACATGTGTTATCATGATACTTTTGTTTGTTACAATAATGGCCCACCCATTTTGTCACTGTTAACTGTACTCTGTGTTTGGAACAGCCAGAAGAGGAGTAAAGTATGACTTGGTTCTTGCAAGACGACAATGTTTTGCATTCGGTCTTCTTTATTGCTAACCATTCTTGAAATCTCTCTGCAGTCTTCTTTATTGCTAACCATTCTTGAAATCTCTCTGTGGTCTTCTTTATTGCTAACCATTCTTGAAATCTCTCTGCTTCTCTTCGTCAACTATCACTAAAGGGATGGTAAGATTTAACCATGAAAATGCGTGTAATAAATAATGGGTATAGACTATACCAGAATGTTTTGGAAAACATTATTGCACTCTAATGTGTGAAGTCAATCCATTCCTTCTCTTTCGTTGTGTGATAAATGTTACTTGGATTTTCTCTGGTCTGATGTGCAGGATCTCAGGAAATGCAATCCAATGCACTGAACAATAATATATGTTCCAATCATGAAGAATGTGAAGGACGCTCTTCACAGATAAAGCTGACAAAAGGTTTCTCAGCAAAGGAGTCCGTGAAGGGGCATATGGCAAGTTCTTTCTTTTACAACCTCAATAGCCAACGTATTATTTTCAATAAAGAAACACAGATTCATAGAGTTGGTATAACTAGTTTTAGTATTAAGAAGCAACTGGATATTGCTGAATGGCAGATAATATTGCTATTTGCAGGTGAATGTTGTGAAAGGATTGAAGTTGTACGAGGATGTGTTTTCTGAATCAGAAATCTGCAAGCTGACTGATTTTGTGAATGATATTCATGCTGCTGGCCAGAACGGGGAACTCTCAGGTAAATCACCATTAACCTGTTATTTCCTAATTTTGTGAAAGGATTATTAAAGTTGTACTTCATATAGCTGATTTTTAAGTTTTTAATAGTATTGGTCATCTTCAATCACCAATGGCATCTGTTTGTAAGTTTAATTTTGGGACTAAGGACTTGTAAAATGTACAGCATTATCTTCTTTCAAATCATTTAATAAATCAAAATAGTACATGCAATATAATCAATATCAGGATCTATGTAATAATAGGCCAAATGTTTTTGGACTTTCAGCCGAGATTGTATGCCTTCATTGAATTTATTTTTTTCACTTTTGTCACCAATCACAAGACAGGTTTAGGCACAGGTAGATGATTTAAGGCAAGTTGTCCTGTTATCTATTGTATTTTATGTTCTAACTAATCTTCTTGAATAAATGTAGGTGAAACCTTTATACTATTCAACAAACAAATGAAGGGAAATAAGAGAGAGCTGATTCAGTTGGGTGTTCCGATATTTGGACAGATAAAGGATGATACCAAAAGTAAGAAGAAAAACCTGATAATTGTATCTTTGTCCACTTTAATGAAATTGTAATTTGGTTGTTCTAATCCAATTCCATATAAAAATATCTATATTATAAGGATAAGACGAATCATGAAATTTAAAATGTTTTTGTTTATTTTGTTTACAGGCAATATCGAGCCTATCCCAGCACTTCTCCATGATGTCATTGATCACCTTATTCAATGGAAATTAATTCCAGAGTACAAAAGGCCAAATGGTTGTATCATCAACTTTTTTGAAGAGGTAAAGATTTTGAGTTTTCCCTATTACTTTTTGGTCCCGGAAAGGTACTAGAAACATTCATTTCTGCAGGCAAGTGACCAACTAGCAATGTTTGCATTGTAGGGGGAATTTTCTCAACCATTCCTGAAACCACCCCATTTGGACCAACCTCTATCCACACTTCTTCTCTCTGAATCAACAATGGCTTTTGGGCGTATCCTTGTCAGTGAAAATGATGGGAACTACAAAGGACCACTCATGCTCTCATTGAAGGAGGGGTATAAATTAAACAAATTACATTCTTGGTGGTTCTAACTTCCATTTATTTTAATATTCTATTCATCTCTGGACACAGAGGCAGAATACAGTCAACATTTTATTGGACAGCGTGTAAATGAATAATAGGCCACGCAACTAATTTACCTTTTAGAGGATGACTATTAAATTCACATTATTCTTTGGTTAGATTGCTCCCTTTGCCTCTTTTTTGTTGATTAATAGGTACTTTGGGGGATAGTTTATTTTTCTTTTATGATCCTGGAAATATCAATTGCCAGATTGCAGAAGTGACACCTAGTCTCCAATTTTCAGCATTTGCACAAGGTCCTTTATCGGTTTCCATTCTGATAGCCGGAGAAGGACATTTTTCCACGTATATCATTTTGTGTTTGAACTTTGAAGTGGTTAAGTTCTCCTAGTTGAATAAGTATTAACTTGTACATTAAAGGTCTGAAAGCTTTTTTCTGACTGGACAAGTGACTGTATACAGTGACTGGACAAGTGGCTTCTGCTATTTCAGGGGCTGTAGATGTTATGCCTTAGAAAATAGATGTTAGTTTCCCATGAGTTTCACTAACAATAATTATTATTATTATTTATTAATATAAATATGTTGAATGGTTTTCTTTTGATCTATAACATGACACATGACAGTATTACATGATGAGATGATAAACATAATGCAGGTCTCTTATAGTGATGAGGGGAAACAGTGCAGACATGGCAAGACATGTAATGTGTCCATCCCCCAACAGAAGGGTGAGCATCAGCTTCTTTAGAGTGAGGCCAGATTCCAATCAATGCCTATCACCAGTTCCTACCATGACAACTGCAATGAGTCTTTGGCAACCTGGCATTACTAGCCCATATACTTTGTCAAATGGAGGTCTAAGCGGCTATGAAGCAATGGATATGACGCCTAACTGGGGAATATTTGGTGCTCCAATTGTTATGCTACCACCTATGCGTCCTGTGGCAGTGAACTCTCGCAAAGTTCCTCGAGGTGGGACTGGGGTTTTCTTGCCTTGGAAGGGAACATCGAGAAAACACACAAGGCATCTGCCACCTCGTGCCCAAAAAGGACGACTTATGGAATTACCCTCTCCAGTTGAATCACAGTTGGGAGAGTCTACCTCTGAACCCAGCATAGCTGCTGAAGGGGTAGGCATGAGTTGAGTCTTGAAGCCGCCTTTGGGTTTTAATGAGATGCCTAGGTTATTTAATCTGGACTGTGGAGTATTAATTTTGTTGTACAAACGAGCCCAGGGGTGCTAGAAGAGTTTGTTTAATTCATTTTTTCCTCACATCTTCCCTTTTACTTGCTTTTCTAGATAGATAGCATAGAATCTAGTATTCACAATAGTTTATTGTGGGTTCCAATCAGCTTAAGGGATCTGGACAAGTATCCAAATTTGAAGAATGTGAATTATACTTACCGTGCCGATAGAATTTTTTAAGAATGCTCATTTATATTTTCATTTAAAGGTTTAGAGTCTGACTGTATTAAAAGTGGTTCAGGACATCCAAAGCATTATTAACAGATAATGGGAGGGGAAAGTAGTACCCATTCCTCTCGTTTCGTGGATTCTGTTTTACTTTCCTCCTTGTAATTCTTTTTCCTCAACTTGTATAGAAGTACACACTTTAATGTATTTACGAAGCAATAGTTTTAACTAAGTTCAACTCTAGCCATATCATTACATTTTTTCTTCATTCATATGCTCAATTTAGACAATAGGGCCGCGTTGATAACATTCAACGTTGTACTTCTCAATGTCACCTTTTTCGCTTTTGGTTTCTTGTTTATCACGTGAAATGTTTAGCCAAACCTTGAGAAACAAATAAGGTACAAGGAACAGAGAGAACTTCAAACTATTATTGATTTGTGGGTTATAAGATATGTGTATAAAACATATGATGAAAATTAACGAGAGCTGACATATCAATAAAAATAGCTGTTTTTCATACATCTATAATGTGAAAGTGATAATAATCCTAAGAAATCTATACAAATATAAAAGTAGGAAAAGAGTGTTACTTCGAGTTATCAAAACCATACTTACATGTATAAATCTCGTGAGAGTGATACACATTTCTCAAACCTTAGCATTAGCAGGCTTATCATTATCATCATCTTCAATATCCCAACTCAAGTCTTGTTGTTGTTGTGCAGTACTGAGGCGCTTCCGCAAATCAACGTTGGTTGGGCTCCCTGTTTGAATTGCCTTCTCTTCATCAATTCCACTAAGATCCTCAATCTCATCCCACTCAAGGTCCTCCTCCTTCTTCTCCTCATTCTCATTCCCAGAGTGCGTATTTGCCACCGATGAATCTTTTCCATTATCAATTTTCTGTTCCATGACCACTTTCTTATCAGAATCATTCATGTTACCAGTGTCAACCACTGCGTCCTCTTTTTTCTTGCTCCCATCACCCATTTCCTTGCTACTACTCTCAACCTTTGATTCTTCAACAGACTCATCCTTCTTATCACCCGTTCCCCTGCTATGCAATAAATCACCACTCTTTCCTTCCTTAGAACCCTCCTCACAAGACTTATACATCTGCTCCACGTTCGATCTCCCTGTTCCATTAGAATTTCCTTCTTTCCGCTTATTATGTTCGTCACTATTCTCCTCCTCCTCCTCCTCCTCATCATCATCTTCAACATCCCAGCTCAACTCCTCCTCCTCCCTCGACATTCTCCTCACGAGCCTCGCCCTCATATCCTCAGCTTTTTTAAACCTATAAACTCTATAATAATACCTAAACCAAAACGTATCACGGTCAACAACATTAGGCACAATCCTCTTGTAAACACTCTCCATACCCTCATTCTCTCTCAGCAACTCTTCCATTTCCTCGCTCTTCCCTTCCAAGGAAAACCCCGATTTCCACTTCTCATACCCATCTAAATCCTCAGGCACTTCGGTGTAAGTACTAACGTCACCCTGAATGATCCGAACCTGAGCCTCAAACCTACTGTAGCGCCTCGAATTGAAGCTCTTTTTTTCCGTCTTGCTTTTGGTATTAACATTACTATCGGACCCGGAATCGACGGGGATGGCGTCCTTGCCGTGAGATATAAAGTGAGCAGTGCCTTTCGCGACGGTGTTCCCGAACTGGTCGATGACGTGGCCCACCGTCTCTAGAGAACCCTGAGCCACCTCAATCTCCTTCTTCAAGCCGGTACCGAATTCCTGCAAGTCGCGACGGTAGGTCTCAATGATCAATTCAGATTTCGCGCTCAGCCTTTTCCACAGATCGCCGATTTCCCATGCACCGGCGCCGGTGGAATCGGAACGGCACTCCGGCGACGAGGAATCGCTATTGGCTTCCTCTTGCGATTCGTTTTGGTGCGCATTGTCGGAGTCGGAGAAAACGGATGCGAAGAAATTCATGAGGAACGCAGACACAGATAAGAAATTGGATTTGGTTACGTAACCCAGTGTGGAAGATTTGAACGTTTTTGTGAATGTGTATATATATGAAATGGGGATGAGGTAGAGTGCGTGTGGGTTAACCAGTAACTAACACACCGTAATCGAAGGTTCAGGATAACGCCCAATAGCACCAAACTATTAAACTAATTTTGAAGTGTGCTTGATATATTTATAACTGGTGCAAACACTAAAAAGGTTAAATTTTGTTTGTTAATATTGTGATTTTGGTTGCATGCATGTTTTCTTTTTATCACAATTTAAGGTAGAATGGGAATGAAATTATGGTTGAAAACCAGACACACGACAACGAGATTAACGGTATGTTTGGTTTCACGAAGACAGAGATGCGCAGTTAATCGATCTGTGTATAGGGTCACATTTATTTATATTTAATTATACACATTATAAAAATAAAATAATTATAATTTTTTTTATACATTTTTAAAAAAAGGAAACATAGTTAAAGAGTTAAATATGTTTTTAGTCCCTATATTTTGAGGCGATTTTGGTTTTAGTCCATTTTTAAACTAGGATACAATTTAGTCCTTCAACTTTAGAAAACTCTGGTTTTAGTCATTTTTACCAAAATTTTTTAACTTTATTTGTTGTTTCAAACACGTTTTATTATAGCATTTGTTGTTTACACTGTTTTATTATAGCATTTGGATATTTTAGACTGTTTGACACATTTTTACTTTAATGTTAACTGATAAACGTGTTTGAAACAACAAATAAAATTAAAAAAATTTGGTAAAAAGAACTAAAACCAGAGTTTTCTAAAGTTGAAGGACTAAATTGTACCATAATTTGAAAATGGACTAAAACCAAAATCGCCTCAAAGTATAGGGACTAAAAACATATTTAACCCGTTTAAATATCATTTTTTAAATACAAAACAACGAATCCCTTCTATTTTTGTTTGTCGTTGCTTGAGAGAAGAATGTCTTCCTTCAAATTGTACCTGCTGTGAACACAAATTTCTTTTCGTAATTTCACATTATCATTGTCATTTCACGTATTAAAACTGGCAATTAAATAAATTGATTTAAATAGACTTCATTTAAATGTAATATTGTCCTAAGTAATAATTGTTAAACTTGTCTATTCAAAATTAATTTTTGAAAAGTACTCTGTACAATATGTTAAATTAAATGTTTCGAGGAAATCTTCTGGAGAAGAGATATTTTTAATAAAAAACGATAAAAGAGAAGCATGTTAGTAATAAGGGTTAAATATGTTTTTAGTCCTTATATTTTGGGGTGATTTTGGTTTTAGTCCCTCTTTCAAACTAAGGTACAATTTAGTCCTTCAACTTTAGAAAACTCTGGTTTTAGTCTTTTTTACCAAATTTTTTTAACTTTATTTGCTGTTTCAAACATGTTTCATTATAGCATTTGAATTGTTTACACTGTTTGACACATTTTTGCTTCAAATGTTGAGAAACGCGTTTGAAAAAACAAATAAAGTTAAAAAAATTTGGTAAAAAGGACTAAAACCAAAGTTTTCTAAAGTTGAAGGACTAAATTGTACCTTAGTTTGAAAGAGGGACTAAAACCAAAATCGCCCTAAAGTATAGTGAGTAAAAACATATTTAACGCATAGTAACAGTGAGAGGTGTTAATAATAATTACCCTAAATTTGTAATACTAATGAAACAACAAAATTGAAAGCCTGTTTACAAAAGGCCCATTGAATCGATGGGCTCAGAGGTCCAAATTTCAAAGTTTGAAAGAGGGAATGATGGTGGAAGAGTGAGGTTCGAGCTTAGGGTTTCTTCTTGCATTGTTCAGTGTTTGCAGAGAGAGATATCATAATGAGAGGAATACAGTTACCGTTAACCCAAACTCAAAAGGTTCGTCTTCAGAAGACTCTAGAACAGTTAGAATCTCTATCGTCCAAGGTCAATTCCGATGCTTCCGTCATCATCGCTGATTCCATTCCCGTCAACCACGAAGACGGAGTCCTCAAGGGACACGGAACCGCCGATCTCAACGGCGAAGTCGTTGCCACCCTCTGCGGCGTCGTTGAGCGTGTCAACAAACTTGTATACGTCCGCGCGTTACGCTCCAGGTATAATATTTGTTCTTAACTTCCCAACTTTTTTCTGTTGATATCTTTGTTAACGGAGTGATGTGATAACTCGTAGGTATAAGCCTGAGGTTGGTGACATTGTTATAGGACGTGTTGCTGAGGTACATATAAAAAATTTCTCTTGGAAATTTGTATTTTGTGCTTGTTGCTGCTCTCTCACTATTTTGACTTTAATGGCTGTTATGGCTGTTATGTAGGTTGCTCAGAAGCGCTGGAGACTGGATATAAATTTCAATCAGGATGCAGTTTTGATGCTTTCTTCTATGAATATGCCCGATGGGGTCCAGGTATTTCGTAATGCTTTTTTGGGGGATATATATTGTTATGGTTTATCTGAAAAGCATCTGTAATTTGTATAGCTCATATAGCTCTCTTCAGAAAATTTAACTTGTGCCTTTTTAAAATAAAAGGATGTTTTTAGTTAAGCGAATATGTGTTTAATTATATGAATGAAGCTGGAACACCTCTCATTTAAAATTATTGTTATCCGTGCTAGAGGCGGAGGACAGCGCTGGATGAGCTAAACATGCGTTGCATTTTTGAGGAGAATGATGTTGTCTGTGTAAGTCCCGTTGTTGTGTTGTTTTTACTGAAAATTAATTTCATTGGTTGAAGCAAATGATGGTTGATTAGTGTTCCTATACTATGTTTGTGACCCCAGGCTGAAGTTCGGGGTTTCCAGCATGACGGGTTACACCTTCAAGCAAGGAGTCGGAAATATGGAAAGGTGTGATGTCTGGAAAATCCTCATAAATCATTTACTTCGTTTTATCTCGCTTCTATTTTCATCTCGAAATGTATTAGGCTTGTAGCACATTGTATAAAGTAGGAGACAGTAGAAAATGAAAATTCTCTATGATATGGGCATTGTTGCTGACAGATATAGAAGTACATAGGTAGTCTGCTTCCATGTCCCTACTATGGTTTTCTGATTGAGATACGAGGACAACGTTTTGAACTGAGGGTAAATAGTTGTCTGTGTTCTTAGAAGGTGTTTATAGATGGCTTGGAATAGATTCTAGTTGTTTCTTCAGTCTTGTACTGTTACTAATGTCTCTTGGTTGTGCAACAGCTTAATAGAGGTCAGTTGCTTACAGTCCCACCTTATCTAGTGAAGAGACAGAAACAACACTTCCATCATCTGGAGGAGTTTGGTGTTGATTTGATACTTGGCTGTAACGGATTCATATGGGTTGGGGAACATATTGAAGCCAAAGATGACATGGTAGAAGATCAGGTGAGCCAATCCGATCCACAAGTTTTACTGCATAACAGCTCAAGTCTTGAAGAACAAGAAAAAAATTATACGATATTGGAGATCAGAAAATACATTTGCAGAGCAGCTAATGCTGTTAGAGTTCTATCAATCTTAGGCTTCAATATTACATTGGAAATCATCAAGGGAATTATTGATCTAAGCCTATCTATGAATCTTGATATACATGAGATGCTTGGTTCTGAATTCTGTGTTCTGGTTGCTGAAAAAGAGGCAGAAAGGAGGAGCTCAAATAAAAAGAAGCGGTAGATTGTGAAATGGCGGCTTTTTGACCGGGGAGAATTAATTTTCAATTTACAGAATAGGTTTAATTATAAAAGAAAAATTTTCCCAAATAGTGTAATGCACGTCTGAGATTAGCATAGTGTAAAAGTGAATTCATTGTATGAATTATGAAGTGAATGTTCAAAATGAATTGTCCATGGTCGTGACCTTTTTTTTTTTTCTTTTTTTAAATATTTGTGAGATAGCTAGCTAACTTTTAATAATAAAAAGGACGAAAGGGAGTTGTAATCTACCAAATACAGTTTTCATATATTTTGAATTTAGTATTAAGTATGATTTGGGAAACAGGGCTTGATATTTTTATCGTAGAATGTATAAAATTTGATCCTTTGGAGTTTCAAAGCCGGATCATGTGCAGTGTTTGCATGACCTTGAAATAAATATGTATTGGTATATCTCTGATATGAGCTTGTCAAATCCGGCCCACTTTTTTAGTTGAAATGCATTTGTGAGTGAAATCAATCCGGTAGCATTGCCATGTTGAACTTGCTGTTTGTCATTTTGGTGCTTGGTCATTACAGCGTTTGCTTGACTGTACAATTTTTCTTGTCTATGTCTGATGAGTTTGTCAAATTCTACACTGAATGTGTGGGGAATATGGTGACATTGAGAACCGAAGGAAATTGCTTGATTACATTGATCAAAGGGATTTCCTTTATATATCATCAGCCAATGCCCACATCGGAGATCTATCTGAAATTGTGTAGTTATCCGTGACTGCATCGTGAGGTTAGTTGAATTTAGGAAGATTAGAAGATGATGGGTTTTCTTATACTTTACCAATACATAAGTTGTATTCCAGAGACAACTTACCCGTTTAATTATTAAACCATAATAAATTAATGTTAAGAACATATAATTTCGCCCTACGCTTCATTCAGCAGATACAGACCAGAATACAACTGTTTTCTAAATTTTGATTTTCATGCAGTTAAGAAAAATGTTAAAGCCATAGAAAATCTGATATAAAATCCGTGTATAATGGCTACATTATATTTCATCTTCGGGAGATTACTGTTATGACATGGGAATTTCAGTTCTCTGAAATGTGAGACGCGCAACACAACAAATACAAAATGCAAAACTTTTTAAAGAACCTATAACATCCTCTTCATTTGATAAAAAAGAAAGAATGCGTCTGTGACAATTCGTTGCTGTGTGACAGGTAGAATTAAGATCCAACAAGCCTCGAAGGCACGCTTTTGATGATAACCAAGTTTGAGTTCCCTAATCCGTTCTCTGAAACCATCCAACCTGCACAAGAGACAAGCTTTAGATAACAATTTACAAGAAACTAAAGCAAACAAGTAACAACAAATATGGATAACTAGAAAGTAAATGTACCTTCCATGCATACATTCCAAGGAAGGCAACTACATCAGCCGACCAAACAATGGCAAATGACTTCCAAAAGAATGGGATTACAACATTGATCAATGGGACGAGGAGAAAAAGATAGTTGAGAGCTTCTTTCTCATTCTTTGAGCAATCTCGAGCTCGTAATGAAGGAATTGCTGCAAATAAAGAATTCTATTCATCATATTTTTGAAGAACTAACTAAAGAACCATGACAATTAAGATGTGAAACAAAAATGGATATGACTCATCTATAGAAAGTAAAGTAGTCCGAGAAAATCAATTGTCATCGATATTCTAATACCTTCATGATTTGTTATGTATCAGCATCAGAAATTGACCATTGGTTTTCCATTAACAGCTAAAATTGCCTCATTTATTCTCTAAAGCAAAGTTTTAAAAATTCAGATTGGAATTGCAATCACAAACTTGTTTCCGGAAGTGACCGGATCCAATAACAGCCAATATGAAGGAGCTACTGATGATAATTAAATTTGGCTTCAATTTCAAATGCAAAACATTAATTCTGAGAAAAACATCATCTTTAGAAGGTTCTGAAAATTTTCCTAACTGATCACACAAACTTCCTACAGAATGGTAAGTGCAAAACACGGAGCAGCAAGTAAGCAGTAGTTCTTTCATACAACAATAAATTCAAAATTGGCAGGTAGAAACTTACTGAACATCCAAATGGACCACATTCCCATTAATCTCCAAATGTCAGGTTCATCAGAAGGAAATATGAGATTAAAAGACAAAGCTCCACCCAACAACATTGAAACGTACCCTTGAACCTCAAAAACGGTGTACAAAACAGTTCCGGGCACTGCAGGGTTTTTGGTAGCTGTGGAAGCCCTTGGCGCAAAGGTAGCAGCAGTTTTCTGAGCAACCTGTCACATACCAAAACAAACATCAAAATCACCATCCACTTACCAACATGCAAACTTGGAGTTTTCCAAGAAAGCACGGGTTTTAACGAAATGGGAACCCTAAATTGAAATTCTTGAACGACCAGAAGTGGGAATTTAGAACTGAGAACCAACCTTTTTAAGTTCTTTGTCAATTGGAGGAGAAAAAGTAGACGTTTTCTCCTGGTTGGTTTTCTCTTCCACGTTCGTCTCCTCTGCAAGTTCCTCGGTCACTATTTGTGTGTCTACTTCATCGGAAGTGGCCCGTGCAGATAGCTTGGCATGAAAAAGAGAGTGTGAGAACACGTTGGTAGTAAGTGTGGAACTGAATCTTGTAACGTTAACAACGTTTCTGTTGTTGTTTCGAACCGGAGAGAGAGAAGAGTAGGGAACCGCCCAAAGGTAACGGTTTGTAGAAGGTGAGATTAACGTGTTCATGTTTTTTTTTTTTTTTTGGTTCTGAAATTATGTTTTCATCGGAAACTGAAACTCCAGGACGATGAGAAGGAGGAAGATAAGGAATCTGAGGTGGAATTGGAACCAAGAATAGCGATGACGGTTAAACGACAACGTTTAGGAACCTGCTTAAACTCTAACGGTCTGAATTTACTTGTTACATTTATTTTTCGTCAAGTAATTTTGCTATTCGGGTATAATTGTTTTTTGTCTTTTACATAAATATTTAAACATAAATATAAAACAAACTACAAAGAATATCTAATTATTTATAAAAATAAAAAATAATAACTAAAAATAAAATAAATACACATTTCAAAATTAAACAAAATTTTTAAAATTCTAAATAATTGAGAAATTAAAAATATATTTAACTCTAAATAATTATGTTAAAATATGAAATAATGTTTTATGTTTCTTTTTACTTTCTTTATTTTGAAAACTATGAATATTAGAAATTAATATAATATATATTTTGTTTTTATAATTTCATTTTTTTTATCATTTTACTGTGTTATTAATTGTTGATTAATAAAATAAGGATGTTTAGGTAGAGGAAATTATAATTATATAATTAGAAGAAAGGTGACAAGAAATTTCTTTAATTTTAAAAGTAAAAAGAAAAATAAATTAATTAATAATGTAAATTCATATTAATATATTAAAAGTTAACAATGTGAATATCATCCTAGTTTTGTTCTTCTATGTCATAAATGTCCCATAAGTATTTTTGAAAATAATAGTTTTGAAATTATATATCACAATCCAAGCCAAATCTCAATGCTGTGACTCTGATGTTATCTAAATTATCGAGCTAAACTGAGCTACCAATTTTATTATAATAATGGATGACTATATTCATTTCTTATAATTAATACTTAAAGCACATATTAGCTTTCAAATTCAACAGTCGATATGTCCGAGTGGTTAAGGAGACAGACTTGAAATCTGTTGGGCTTCGCCCGCGCAGGTTCGAACCCTGCTGTCGACGATAAGGTTTTTAATTTTTTTTAAAAAAATAATGTATCTCAAATGTATTTTTCATATATTGAACGAACAATCAGTGATTGATGATCCTGATGTAATGAATGAGTTCATCTGTCGAATTCACGAAATCTCAGAATATTTTGTCTCTGATTGATGTCACGTTAATCTGGGATTATAATAATTATGGCCAACTTTCATCACCGTGGAGCTGATGAAATAGAAATGTTAATGTGCATTTGTAAAGGCAAAACGCCAGCGTGATGTTATTTATATAACCCAACCATACATCCATGTTCTCTCATGTTAATGCATGTTTACCACAGCTCATTCCCAGCCTACGTACTCATATATATATATAGAATTTCTCTCCCTCATAATAGCTTACTTTTGGGATTGAAACTACTTAAATTATGTTATCATCTAAGACTTCTTAATAAAGATAGAGTTGATGAGTTGAGTTTTGTTCAGACCAACCACTAATTAGTAGATAGAGTATTTTTCTTAATTTATTTATTTTTCCTGATATATAGAAGAAAAAGAAAAAGATACTGAAAGCTGTAGTATTAAATTCCTTAAATTCTTTCAATTTTTACTACTATAACAATTTTATAATTCCTTAAGACAGAGCTTGGATGATCAGATTTATTGATTTGGCATCTTCATTTTGCAAACAATGATTTTAGTGGGTACCATTTCTCCATATTTTGGTGTTGGTTTCCCTCTATTTAGCATCATTTATACTACGTTGTTCTAGCTGATAAATACTGATGTGAGTCTCTTGAGCTATTTATTTCCAACTAAGAATGATAAAATATCTGTATCTACAAATATTTTTGTAAATAAAATATTTGTTCTAGATGCCATAAAGTAGTTCCTTTCGATCTTAATCCTAAGCTTCATTTTCTTCCGAAATTCACAAAACATGATTTGCATTACATTTTACATGTTAGATGTTGCGGATGTTTACCATGTACCATTTGTGAAACTAATGTTTACAATATCACTACGTACACATACAAAATCAAGAAGCTTATTGCAAACATCATCTTCTTTAAGGAAAGGTTAATTTTCTTTTTCTTATAAGAAGCTCAAATGAAACCAAACGAGAAAGGAAAGAAAAAAAGAAAGATCAAAGGTTAATGTAAAATACTGAAAATGCGAAGGGAAAGGTGATGCTGAGGCTGGGTCCCCACTACTAACATAATGGGTTTTATATCATATAAAATCTCACTTATCTATGTTTTAGATTTAGATTATTAAGAAAATTGGTAGGATATATATATATTAGAAAGTGGGTTTAAGTCTAACTTAACCTACATGTCGTGTGATAGTAGAAATTGGGTAGTCTAATAGTGACCTAATAACGGGTGGAAACAAGAATGCTTTCTTAGAACTTGTTAGGATAAGTTCTAACCTGACTTTAATACCATATTAGAAAGTGAGTTTAAGCCTAATTCAGCTCCACAAAACCGGTTTGAAGGTAAGGTTTGCACTTCACTTATATATTATAAATTGATCTTATCTCTAGTCGATGTGGACTTCCAAACCGTATAGGAGAAAAAATTATTAAATGTCATTGAACAGTTCAATTCCAATCAATCTTTTTATTCATAAAAAAAATACTATATATTCTGTTACGTATGTTATAAAGATTATAATATAATAACCTTGATCGGAATGATATAATAATTGATGATGATAGAGGGTTACCACAGGCTTCTGTTGACCTGACGTTCTAAATAAGAATCTCATTTCTGTGGCAATGAGCAGAGTTGTTGGCTGAATCATTTTATTACTATTAGACTTTGTTTTTCCTTGATTGGTTTCTTGCATCCTTTGAATCCTAGAAAAGAATAAGAGTACTTTTATCTAAAAGGCAACATACATTATGAGTATGATTTTATTGGCATATAAACTATGCCGAGCAACCTTGTTTCCCTATAAGGCTAAAGGACATTTGTTTCATTAGTTAAATAAAAACAATTGAAGGAAGCCATTATCTTTCACATTGTGAATATATGGCATGTTTGAGTCCCACCCATCTTTTGTTTTCAGCCCAAGAATGTCACCTTTAACCAAAAATAAACTGAAACTACCATGTATATCTTTAATTACCCATGAAAGAAATATATAAAATGAAACAAAAGTACACAAGAGTGATAGGCTGAAAATCTAAGTATGAGTTAAGTTTTATAATAAGAAAGTAAAACAACAAGATTCATTAATTTATTGTTTTAAAATTTTGGATAAGAGAATAATATTAATCTTTTGTGTGATTAGACTCAAATTTTATTGATGTTGTATTTTTTAATAAACTTTCTTTTCCATAAACTGAACATACTAGATGTCAACAACTCATTTCTAGAATTCTACTATTCTTAATCTTTAAGTAGTTTCAAGTTGGTTCATTGATCAATGTTACTTTTATATACAAATTCTTATTTGTTTTCAAATGTATTATTACATTGAAGACTTTTATGATGCCAGCTTAACTCCCTAATGAAACAAACAAAGTTGATGATGAATATGATAATGTTTTGAGAAAAAAGTTTAGATATAAATGTAAATTAAACTCATATCAAAATGATAAGTTTACAAGTTTAACATGATAAGTCACGTCAACTCTTTATCCAATAAAAGAAAGGATAATGATATTTTAACAATATTTTAATATATATATATATATATATATATATATATATATATATATATATATATATATATATATATATATATATATATATATATATATATCATCGTGTTATTGGTTCAAAATTATTCCACAATTAATAATAATAATTATAAACACCACCATAGACCAATCACAAAATGACACGTAGATTGTATTAAAATATTGTGAAAGTAATCCTAAAAGAAATTACATACAAAAGTATTGTCACTCCTAATGTCAACAATAAGAAAATAATTTCACGTGAGATAGTTGGCAATATCAACCATGTTGTAATAATGGGAATGTTATGTTGACATTCACATAAAGGTAGAAGAAAACTTCTTTTAAGTAAATATAAAAAAGAAAGGCTTAGTTTTGTATACGAATTTTTTTTTTTTTTTGGTAAAATGTTATATATTTTAAACTGAAAAGCAAAAATTAAGATGAATTCTCTAATTCAAAGTTAGAACTATTTTAACTCAACTAATTTAACGTATTTAGAACTAAAAAATATGTTTAACAGAAAAGAAAATAACTTGAAAAACTAATATTAAATGTTCTTTTATTCTTTTTAATTTCGTCTCATTACTGTCACGTCTCAAATGAGATTGATTTTCTTTTTTTATTTTATTTCGTTTTCCTTGAACCGATGTTATTGAGTAAATATTATTGACATACATTTATATTCATTCCTTGAGACATTATTTTTTATTTTTTTATTATAAAAATCATGTTAAATGAATGTAAATATATCAATTTATCAATTTTTTTGACACACTTAAATTTTTATATTTACATTATCTTTATTTATTTTTTATTTTTATTTTTGAAAAAAATATAAAAATTTACATATTTATAACTATTTTATCCGTGAAATGGATTAAAAGTGTGTTATAATTACTCACCTACCATCACCCTATGTTATCTGGTAGCGAAGGTTATACCTTTTTCATGTTAGACATGTAGCGGACATGCAGTGAAGCTGTCATCATTAGGCATGTGCCCTAAAGAAAAGTGACATTATTAGTTTTCTTGTTTTCACCAATGCATGGAGCTGTTTGTCCATTTCTAAATTTTCTTATTAGAAAGAGCCCACGTAGAATGTCACTGCAATATCTGTCAGAGTCCTGGCTTTCTGAAGTTGACATCGTCACAACACACGTCCAAGTCAGAAAAAAAAATAATTAATGCATCATTAAATTAATTTACTTACATAATTAACCTAGTTAATAACATTTTAAGATTGTCGTGTCCTATTTTATTCAATTAATCAACCCTTCTATACCACACTCAAATACAAAACTTTGGAACCACAAAATTAAAAACGCATGCTTTCAGCCGCAAGTTAGAACTCAAAATTTCTCCATCATGCTTAAGCTCCTCAACAAGAACCTCCGGCGCCTCAGCTCCCTTCTGAAGTGGTCACTACGGCGTCGTTCCAAGTCCAACCCTAGCTTCGGCAACCCCACTCCCAAACCTCACACCGAACCAAGAACCAGCACCCCCGAACCTTCCCCTCCTCCTTCCAGACCAATACGAATCGCTACGTTCAACGCCGCATTCTTCTCTATGGCACCGGTGCTTCCCGAACCAGACAGAAGCACCACCTCGGACGACGACAACGTGGAGCAACCAAAGTCAACCTACGACCGACCACCACGAAGCATTTTGAAACAGTCGCAGTCTCCGCTGTTGGGTAAGTCAAAGCTAAGAGTGTCGATCAACTTACCCGACAACGAGATTTCGCTGCGGCAAACGAGCTTCTCGGAGCACGAGAGAGCAAAAGGGCCGTTCTCATGGTCGTCGAGTTTCAGCGAGGGAGTGGAGGGAGAGAGAAACAGGAAAACGGTGCTTGAAGTTCTGAGAGAGGTAAACGCCGACGTTTTGGGGTTGCAAGACGTGAAGGCGGAGGAAGAGAACGGGATGAAGCCTTTATCTGATTTGGCTCGAGCTTTGGGGATGAACTACGTCTTCGCCGAAAGCTGGGCCCCTCAATACGGCAACGCCGTTCTGTCAAAGTGGCCCATTAAACGCTGGAAGCTGCAGAAAATCTTCGACCACACCGATTTCAGGTAATTTACCGATTAATTAATTACTGTAATTACAATTTGCTTCATTTGTTTGAACCAGTGCTAACGAAAAATAAAATAAAAAAAATATATATATCAAAATATAATTTATGTTGATTGTATGAACTGCAGGGATGCAAAATGTCCCCACCCTAGCTTTTGTGTTATGTGTGAGCCATGGATCTATGTTCATTTCAGATTTGACATTTTCCATCAACATTCTTGTGAGCACATTTATGAATTATTCATTGCTCAATTTATTTACCTTTACCTTTATAATTTTAATGTCGTATTGGAAATACAGTGTGAGTTCCAATGTTAAATATAAATAAAAAATGAATAATTCATAAAATGTGAAATAAATATAAACGTGTCATCTCAATATTTTCCTTTCTTTAAACATTATAAGTGTTTTAAAACAGTATGATTACTAACAATATGAAATTATGATAACTTTGTAATGTTGCAAAAACTTAGTAACGTTGGCGTTTCAAGAAATAGCTTGACGTCCAGTCTGTGTGATCATGAAGGAAAGTAAGAATATTATTACATCACTGAATGACTTGCTCAATTTCAGAATGATTGAAAGCAAGAAATTTGTCTTATACTTTAATCCGAAGGTACTCGTGAGAGAATGAGATGGTGATATTAGTGGAAATCCAGCCTGTGAAAGGTTGGAACTTGAAAACAATTAATTACAACAAATTGCAATCTTATGCAACAGGAATGTACTGAAGGCCACTATCGATGTACCCGAAGAAGGTGAACTGTACTTTTACTGCACCCACCTTGATCATCTTGATGAGAATTGGAGAATGAAGCAGATAAATGCAATAATTCAATCTAATGATGAGCCACACATTTTAGCTGGTGGTCTTAATTCGCTTGATGAATCAGATTATTCCCAAGAAAGATGGACAGATATTGTTAAGGTATATCAAAATCACAACCTCAATTTTCTCAAAAAGCAAAGATGAAAACTATGAATCGGTTCATTTGTGTGTAGTACTATGAGGAGATGGGAAAGCCAACACCCAAGGTTGAAGTCATGAAATATCTCAAGAACAGACACTACACAGATGCGAAGGACTTTTCAGGGGAATATGAGTCTGTTGTCATGATCGCCAAAGGACAAAGTACAACAACAACAACCTCAACCTCTTTTATTCTTTATCTTTATAAGGTTGTTTCTTGTACTATAAGTTGGTTAAGATTAAAAATTTTATGCAGGTGTCCAAGGTACGTGCAAGTATGGAACTCGGGTAGATTACATATTATCATCCTCAGATTCTCCATACCAATTTGTTTCAGGGTCTTACTTAGTCCTTTCTTCCAAAGGGACTTCAGATCATCACATAGTGAAAGTTGATGTGGTAAAAGTGAATAGAAATCCTCAAGAAAATCTGACAAAGAAGCAGGAACAGCCACGACACAAACTTCAGAGAATAAAATCAACTTCATCCAAATGTATATGGAAAACACAAACTGCAGATATAGATTGAATTCTTTTCTTTCCTCATTTTTTTTTTTCACTAATTTTGAAGATGGAGCGGTACTTAGTTTTGTTCCTGCTTACAGCTTCCTAATTCTGTTCTGTATATTATTCAGAGGAACTAGACGTATGAAATAAGGGTGATATGTGATGAGTTGCACATTTTCCTTTTTAATTTCTGGGATTTGCAGTCTTGGATAAGGAAAATGATATTTTAACACCATTTTTTTATACTATTTTGACACTGCACACGTGTCAAAATATGATTGGATGATTTCAAATATGTCCTAGACTAAACTTTTTCTAATTTAAAATCGTTTAACCATATTTTAACACGTGTGCAGTGTAAAAAAAATGGTGTTAAAATATATTTTCCCTTTATTAACACATCTTACTCAGTTACTCTTGTAAGGAATAAGGAAATTGGGACCACTTTTTCACCTACACTTAAGTTGTTAGAACTATGTAATCTCATATTACAGAGTTATGCATTGAAAATATATTTAGCACTTTAATTCCGTATTAGAGTTATGCATTCAAAATTCACTGTTCAATTTAACTTTACTGATCTAATTATTATTAATTGAAGTTTTATTCAATAAATAATATTTGTCAAGTTTCTATAAAATTTTAAGATCATTTAATAGTGTATTAAATAAATTTAATTAACATGTAATGTATTTTTAAAGATTAAAATAAGTAAACGTTGACTGTAAAATATACCCAATCTGTCCATAACTTTATGATCATTGAGTTAATATTCAAATATTTAATAATTAAATTAATAGAATTTAAATTTTCAAACGTTATTGATTAAAATAGCCTCAATTAATTAAGTGCTTGATCAATTCAGGTATTTTTAATCGAGTTTCTTTCAATTGTTGTTGTATGTTGAGTACGTATTAAAAAAGTTTATATTTTTCAATCTACTTTTTAAGTTTTCTGATAATGAATTGAGATATAATTATTGCTTTTCGTTTTTGTCAATTCGGGTTTGCAGTTAGTCTTGTCAAATAGGTATTATTGTCTGCTCCAAGTATGATTTTTTTTTTTTTTCGTTTATAATTATGAGGATAAGATAATGTAGTTTATATTTACAGAACTAAGCGTACTTTTTTTTACTAAGACTTTTATTTTTTAAGAATTTATATTTTAATTTTTTTTAAAAAAATCTTAAGTTAGAATTTTATATTTTAATATTTTTTTTTATAAATATTTTTATATTTTAAATATTTATAGGAGAAGTATATTGAAATTGAGTTATCAGCAAACCAAATTTTGATTTATATTTTAAACTTTTTACTAGGTCTTAAAAAAGGAAATAATGGTCATACACATCACCTCACTTGGAACAAACCATCTTGTAAATAGATATTTTTTTGAAGAAATCAATGATCTGCCCTCATCATTGGTGCAAGGAACACATCCAATAACATTGAGTTGACTCACGCATATAAAATAATGGAAATTTTTTACAAAAACAGAAAAAAAAATTATCTTAGGAAGGCTATTGTTCCAATCGTGGAATATAATTGAAGTTTTTGTATAAATTACCCTTTTCCCTTTAATAATTGATTACAAGACCCTTGTCATCAATTACCAGGACAAAAAATGACTGCAATGCTTATGGAGCTCATCTAACTTACGTGAAAGGACCTAAATGATCTTTTTACTCAACAATTCAATGACCTAATGTGTTCATTGGTGCACTAAACACCACCCATGACCATTAAACTCACCCACCCAATAAGAAACATGAAACAATAACTTAAAAGTAAATCATTTAGGAAGCTTAGAAAAATATTTTTTTTTGGAAAATTAATCGCATCTAGTATAGTGGTCTAAAAATTATGAGTTAGTAGTCATTTGAAAGCTCTTTGAGTCTAGGTTCTAACAAAACAAAAATCAACTCATTTGGAATTCGGTGGAGAAAGTTAAGAGCAAAACAACCAGTAAATGTCAGGAAAACAAACCTGGGGAGTGTTGTTCATCCAGCTAGGAGTATAGTTGAATTTTTTGCACCAATGACCCTTTTCCCTCTAGTAACCTATTACAAGACCTTTGTAATCGATTATAAAAACAAAAAATTGTTTTTATTAGAACAAGTAAAAATAAGAACTCTCTTAGCGAGAATATTTGAGCAATGCAAAGTTTATTTAAAAAACTTGTTACAAAAATTTTCCTTTTTCAAATAACTTAGACGATCCAAATGAAAGAGAGTTTTGACAGTGTAAGAGTATGTTCAGTTATAATTATTGTAATAATCCTTGTATACCTTTCTTCATGTGGTCTTTTTTATATAGGTATTTTAGAAAATGATTTGTTACTTAAAGACATTTACTTTGAGGTAAGTGTATAACGTTGTGTGAGAAGTTGAATGTTATGTTGTTTTTGTATTATATGGATTTAATAGACAAAAATTTCCAAACTAAAAATCTTTTAAAATAAACCTTTGTCTTCTATGATCTTCACGAGAAACAACATAACAAACAAATAAGTATTATCTATTTAAAACGTTAAACATTTAACAATATATTATATTAACATTTAGACGAAGTTTGTTTATAGTAAGATATATAGTTTAAAATTTGTTAACACATATATTATGTTTATGTTACACTCTTTTCTTTAACGTTTATAATAAACATAATATTCAAGATATTATTTCAAGATATTATTTGATATTTTAGTGTTTAACTTGTTATCTTATATTATTCTTTTTATAAATGTTATTTTGTTAGAAGTTTTTGTTAAATTAGATAGTCTTATCTCTTTAACATTAATATATACTAATTTAAATATAAATTTTAAATATTAATATATCATATTTAATTTTTCTCACACTTTACTTGAATTAATCATTCAAATAAAATCATCATTTCGGCCTCAAAAAGTGTATAAAACAGTTACCACACACACACACACACACACACACACACACACACACACACACACACACACACACACACACACACACACACACACAC